>NW_010559575.1:10173-20914 GCF_000687285.1 Phaethon lepturus | reverse complement strand
TTTTTCCTAATTCTCTCCCCCGTCCCACTGTGGGAGGGGGAGTGAATGAGCGGCTGCGTGGTGCTTAGTTTACGGCTGGGGCTAAACCACGACAGGGACTTCAACTTACCATATGTCTGCTGGAAATACCATACAGCAGAGAGGAAACAATCCAGGAAGTTCCTGGAGTATGTGGAATATAACTTCCTGACAGAGCTCCAACCTCCTGTTGGTGAGGGAGCCAACAAGGGAAGGCACCTCACTGGACCTGTCGTTTGCGAACAGAGAAGGACTTGTGGGTGAAGGCTGTCTTGGGCATAGCGATCACAAAATGATAGAGTATTTGATTCTTGGAGAAGTAAGGAGGTGGGTCAGCAGAACCACTACCTTGGATTTCTGTAGGGCAGACTTTGGCCTATTTAGGAGCCTGGTTGACAAAGTCCCTTGGGAGGCAGTCCTGAAGGGCAAAGGAGTCCAGGAAGGCTGGACATTCCTCAAGAAGGAGATCTTAAAGGTACAGAAACAGGCCTTCCCCATGTGCTGAAAGATGAGCTGGCGGGGAAGAAGACTGGACTGGCTGGACAGAGTGCTTTGGTTGGAACTCTTTGGATGTGGAGGTAAACATAGTGATAAAGGATGAGGAAAACGTTGAGGTACTTAATGCCGCCTTTGACTCAGCCTTTAATAATACTTAGTTGCTGTTCAGGTAGCCAGCCCCTTGCACTGGAAAACAAGGATGGGGAGCAGAAAGAAATCCCCATAATACAAGGGGAAATGGTTAGTGACTTGCTACACCACTTAGACACACACAAGTCTATAGGACCGGACAAGATCCACCCAAGCGTACTGAGAGAGCTGGCAAAAGTGCTCACCAAGCCTCTCTCAATCATTTATTAGCAGTCCTGGTTAAACGGGGATGTCCCTGTTGACTGGAAGTTATCAAATGTGATGCCCATCTACAAGAATGAGCAGAAGGAAGATCTGGGGTTCTTCCTGACCTCAGTTCTGGGGTAGGTTATGGAGCATCTTGAGTGCCATTGTGTGGCATATACAGGACAACCACGTGATCAGGTCCAGTCAGCATGGGTTTGTGAAAGGCAGGTCCTGCTTGACCAACATGATCTCCTCTTATGACAAGGTGGCCTGCTTAGTGGATGAGGGAAAGGCTGTGGATATTTTCTACCTAGACTTTAGTAAAGCCTTTGACACTGTTTCCTACAGCATTCTCCTCGAGGAACTGGCCGCTCATGGCTTGGACAGGCATACTCTTTGCTGTGTAAAAAACTGGCTAGGTGGCTGGCTCCAAAGAACTGTGGTGAATACAGTTAAATCTAGTTGGTGGCTGGTCACAAGTGGTGTTCCGCAGGGAACATTGGGGCCACTTCTGTTTGATATCTTTAGCAATGATCTGGACGAGGGGATTGAGTGCACCCTCAGTAAATTTGCAGACGACACCAAGTTGTGCAGTAGTATTGATCTGCTTGAGGGTAGGAAGGCTCTGCAGAAGGATCTGGACAGGCTGGATTAGTGGGCCAAGGCCAATTGTTTGAGGTTCAACAAGGCTAAGTGTTGGGTCTTGCACTTGGGTCACAACCGCCCCATGAAATGTTACTGGCTTTGGGAAGAGTGGCTTGAAAGTTGCCCATTAGAAAAGGACCTGGGGGTACTGGTTGACAGCCAGCTGAACATGAGCCAGCAGTGTGCCCAGGTGGCCAAGAAGGCCAATGGCATCCTGGCTTGTATCAGGAATAATGTGGGCAGCAGGACTAGGGAAATGATCGTCCCACTGTACTCAGCACTGGTGAGGTCCCACCTCAAATCCTGTGTTCAGTTTTGGGCCTCTCATGACAAGAGAGACATTAAGGTGCTGGAGCATGTCCAAAGAAGGTCAAGGAAGCTAGTGAAGAGTCTGGAGAACAAGTGTTATAAGGAGTGGCTGAGGGAACACGAGTTGTTCAGTCTGGAAAAAAGGAGGCTGAGGGGAGACCTTATCACCCTCTACAGCTACATTAAAGGAGGTTGTAGCAAGGTGGGTAGCTCTTATCCCAAGTAACAAGTGATCGGACAAGAGGAAATGACCTCAAGTTGTGCCATGGGTGGTTTAGGTTGGACATTAGGAAAAATTTCTTTACCGAAAGAGTTGTCAAACATTGGAACAAGCTGCCCAGGGAAGCAGTTGAGTCACCATCCCTGTTGGTATTTAAAAGACATGGACATGTGTTTCTTAGGGACATGGTTTAGTGGTGGACTTGGCAGTGCTAGGTTAATGGTTGGACTTGATGGTCTTGAGCTTCTTTTTCAACCTAAATTATTCTATGATTTTTTAGGGTTGAAATCATCAAAATCGAAGGGCTAAAGTTTATTCCAGTGCATCCCCTCAGATACACTGTTCTGCCCTGCAAGAAGTTGTCCATGATATGTGTCCAGGTTCAGTCTACCATTACACATCTGCTCTTCGATATCAACACAGTATTTGAACCCAGTAGTAGATAAGCAATGTGTATCAGGAAGAAAACACTTTTATCCAAGTACTTCCTTCTTCACTTGACTAAATAAAGCAAATTCAAATGAGGTTTATTTTACCCAGGATATGCTTTTTTTTTCCCCTTAGAACTTTAATTTAGGAATGTCACAGTCCTCACTGAAAAGAGTTTTTAGTTCAGACTAGGCCTTAGAAAAAGAATCGCTTGCTTTTATTGATAAGAAGAGGAGCCAGAGTCCTTATACTTAATGACAAAAAATGCTTTGAGAGCAGTTATAATCCCCAGTCTTGAGAGATCAATGAAATCTTAACAGAATGAAGTCTTCCTGGGGACAGACTAATGCATTTTCCTGTTTCTAAACTGGTAACTGATAGAGAAAGTACATTGGATTAGTCAAGGTATTCCTATGTTCTTGTGCTCCACTAACTGGTAGGTAGAGTATTCAGCAAGGGGGTTACAGTTCTTGAGAGAAGGGATTCTCTTTCTTATGGGTTGATGTTATGGACATGGTGATATATTTGCCTCCCTTGCAAATGTTGAATTCATTTTTGTGTTCTGAAGGATATCACACTTATCAGGCAAATTTGAGAAAGTATTTTTAAAAAGGCATTAGTTATATGTGCACAAAAATACGAATTCTGAGAGAGAAAATACAACTAGCACATCTTATATATGCCAAAGATTTTAAATTCAATACATTGGGGTCTTCCATACCTGCATGTAAATCTTTGATTTCCATTGATTAGCAATGGCGAAATAATTTGACAAATGGCAAAATCATTGTACGTGTTTCAGGGCCGTGTGATAAATTGTAAGAAAGCTCTCGTAGGTGTTCAGATTGAAGCACGGTGAAGAAAAGCTTCCCAAATATTTGAACACAGAAATGTTGCCCATGAAATATTGAGTCATCATTCTGAATCTGCCACTAATTTTCAATGTTGCCTTGAGCAACTCACCTACATCTCTCTGTTCAGTTTTGTCTTTTTAAAATTGAGATACTAACATTTTATTTTCTATTCTATGTAGGTATCTTTGATTAATTAGTTAATATCTGTAAAATCCTCTGAAATGTGAAGTGTTCTATAAGTATGATAAATTGTTTAAGAAGAGATTTTCATGCATAAATGACAAATCTCTCCAGTCAGTAAACATGCTAGAGGAATAGATTAAATGCATAAATGAACATATTCAGAGGGTGATAAAGAGCAAGGTTAGATATAACTTCAAGGAGGAAACTGGAGTATAGATGGGATGGACTAATGGAACATCACAGCTATCAATGTGAGGCATATTTATGCCCTTTATACATCGTACACACTGTAGATCTATTGAAGTGCCTTAGAAGACTGATGTGGAAGTAATACCCTAAAATGTGATTGCACTAAATTAAAAGTAGTGTCACTATATGAGAAGGACAGTTGCATTGAGAACACATATTTTGAATCTATTTGAAACTCAGAAAGGTATTCGGATACAGTAGTTTCCTATAATGAATACATAATGAATGAAGGGACAGTGAGCAAATAAAGAAAATATCACCTCATGCCAAGACACTCTCCATGATATTTGAAAAGTCCTGGCAGTCAAGTGAAGTCCTGGGAGACTGGAAAAAGGGAAACATTGCATACATTTTTAAAAAGGGTAGCAAGGAGGACCCTGGGAACTACCGACCTGTCAGCCTCACCTCTGTGCCTGGGAAGATCATGGAACAGATCCTCCTAGAAGCTATGCTAAGGCACATGGAGGACAGGGAGGTGACCTGAGAGAGCCAACATGCCTTCACCAAGGGCAAGTCCTCTCTGACCAACGTAGTGGCCTTCTGCGATGGAGTGACCGCATCAGTGGACAAGGGAAGAGCTCCGGATGTCATCTATCTGGATTTCTGTAAGGCCTTTGACACGGTCCCCCACAACATCCTTCTCTCTCAGCTGGAGAGAGATGGATTTGATGGGTGGACTGTTGGGTGGGTGAGGAGTCAGTTGGATGGTCATATCAAGAGTGTACTGGTCCACAGCTCAATGTCCAGATGAATATCGGTGATGAGAGGTGGTCCCTCACAGGTCTTTACTGGGACAAGTACTCCTTAACGTCTTCATCGGTGACCTAGAGAGTGGGATGAAGTGCACCCTCAGCAAGTCTGCAGATGACACCAAGCTGAGTGGTGCAGCTGACTTGCATGAGGGATGGGATGCCACCCAGAGGGAGCTGCGCAAGCTCAGGAAGTGGGCGCGTGTGAACCTCATGAGGTTCAACAAGGCCAAGTTCAGGGTCCTGCACCTGGGTCGGGGCAATTCCCAGTACCAATACAGACTGGGGGATGAAGGGATTTAGAGCAGCCCTGCTGAGACACACTTAGGGGTATTAGTGGATGAAAAGTTGGACATGAGCTGGCAATGTGTGCTCATAGCCCTGAAGTCCAACTGTATCCTGGGCTGCATCCAAAGCAGCGTGGCCAGCAGGTAGAGGGAGGGGATTCTGTGCATCTACTCTGCTCTGCTGAGACCCCACCTGCAGTGCTGTATCCAGCTCTGGAAACCTCAAGTGCAGGAAAGACATGGACCTGTTGGAGCAGGTCCAGAGGAGGGCCCCAAAAATGATCCAAGGGATGGAACACCTCTCCTCTGAGAACAGTCTGAGATATTTGGGGTTGCTCAGCCTGGAGAAGAGAAGGCTCTAGGCACACCTTATTGTGGCCTTCCAGTGCTTAAAGGGGGCTTAGAAGCAAGATGAGGACAGACTTATGAGCAGGACCTGTTGCAATAGGACAAAAGATAATGGTTTTAAACTAAATGAGGGCAGATTTAGACTAGAAATAAGGAGGAAATTTTTCACCATGAGGGTGGTGAAACCCTGGCCCAGGTTGCCCACAGAGGTGGTAGATGCCCTATCCCTGGAAACATTCCAGGTCAGGTTGGACGGGACCCTGAGCAACCTGATCTAGTTGAGGATGTCTCTTCTCATTGCAGGGAGGTTTAACTAGATGACCTTTAAATATGCCTTCCAAACCAAATGATTCTGTGGTCATATGCTAGAAATTGCTAAAAAATGAAGGACTACTGAAATCTGTGAATTAAAACACTAAAATCTAATTGTTAGATAAATATGCAAACATAAATCAAACAACTAAGAAAGGAAAACTTGAGATTGAAAATTCAAGTAGTAAACATTTCACAAAAGGAAATGTGTATATTTAGAGTACATGGAATATTTCTTACATTAGAAAAGCTAATTCAGTTGGTTGAAGGTTTATGGCAAAAGAAGAGGTTCCCTCATGATGGCAGATTATTTTCTTTTTGTATTGAAGGATGTAAAACAAATTTTTACTGGTTGCATCAAGGATATACTTCCATTATTGTCCAATAGCATGGACAAAACTTAATTTTAAAGAATTTGAGGAAACAAAAATTCTGTAATTGTAATAGTTTGGGTGGAAAGAATGATTTTAACAAATCTCTTCATTTTTTTTATAGAATCATAATTTACTTGCAAGAATTTAGAAATTTACAGTTCTCCAGTACAAAAGTCTACTATGGTTTGAAATTTCAGCTAATTTATGCCTATAAGTCCTTTAAAATGGAGAGGTAAAACTCAAAACAAAACTTTTCTAAATAATGAAATGAAGTTTTATGATGGATTATTTCCTGTTTTTCCCAAAACACCTGAGATGATACTTATATTTTAATGTCAGTTTAGTAGAGAAACAATAAGTACTGTGTTGTTTTGAGTTTCCTGAAGTTAGAAAGATAATACTTTTAGGGATATAACTGAGAGATGCTGAGTAGCTGAGCAGATGATGTATTTAGATGTGGTAAGTGTCTTTTAGCACTTAATTTACTTAATATAATAATGAGTACCACTAAATGGCTCTGATGAACAATGACATCTATGAAGACACTGAAAGTGGGAAAAAATTGTCATTTCCTGCTGTTCTTTCAGGTACATCCTTCACCCTGCACAACTTTGATTTCTAGTTATTGTTAACCATTGACGTAATGCTTGCACTGTCAATCTGAACACATTAACCAGCACACTCAGACCCTAATCATGAGCTCTTTGGTTGGTCTTACTACCCAACACACTGCAATGTTTCTTCAGGGGTCTCTTGTCCTGTCACCTCAGAAAAGATCAAGGTCCTCCAGAGACATGTTCCTAGCTGATGATATAGTCACTCACAAGGAACAAATCACACACTGCTCCAGCAGCATGGTCAGCTCTAAATATCTTTTGTCTGGTGAAGATCTTGATCTTGTATTGCTCCCAAACTCACTTGGTAAGCCTCCCTAAGGTCTGGCTAGTCTTCTACATGTGAGAAAGTTCCTTCCCATCAGAACCAACATCAACATGGACCTGCAGAACTGCCTTGTCAAATTTTTTAAGCACCATCTTAAATTTCTTGCATAGCCTAAGACCCAACCGTTGTAAAGAATGCTGCATTTTGTTAAGTTTGGTACATCTCAGATTGTTCCGCGTGAATATCAACCTCCAAGACTGGAAACTACTAAGCCACATTCACCTGAGGACCTCTTTGAATTCTTGTAAGATCACCAAGAGGGAGAGGAGAGTTCTGTGGAGATGTTATAGCTGTCAGATATCTGACTGAGTTGTGTTTGTAGCTTTGAGTTTTTTATCAGTCTTGATGTCAAGTGATCTTTCAGGAGGGCACAACATGAAATCATTTTAATATTTCCATTATATGTGTGTGTACATATGTAGAGTACGTATACTCACTATAAGTAGGGAAATAATAAGATTTGTTTCCAGTATTCTACAAATACTGGAAAAACCCCTAAGGTTCAAGCATGCAAAATAAAGAAAGAAGCAAACATAAGCTACTGATATTCTCCTCCTTCTATCTGTCCCCGTGTCAACAGTTGAGTATACGTCTAGAATAAAGTACGCAGAGCCTCAGAGTATCAGAAAAAATTTTGACACATTGGAGGAAATTCAAGGAAAAGCAACATAAATTATTAAGACGCTGAAAGGATTGACTTACGGTGAAAGATTAAAAGAAATAAATATGTATAACTTGCTAAGCAATAACTGGAGGGGGGAAGGGGGAAGGGACATGTTAACTGTCTACATATATTTGAAGGCTATAAACATCAAGGATAGAGGGGAATTATTTAAGGTGGTCTTAGCATATAACCAAGATTAAATAAGAAGCAATTCAAATTAATGTTGATAAAATTAAACCAGAAATTAATAAAGTATCTTAAACTGTACATTCTTTTAAAATGTAGAAGACTCTTTTAAGGGAGACATAGTTCTTCAGAGTTGCTAGCAGCCTTCTTATTCAGTCAGGATGTGGGAAAGGTGCATTCAAATCCCTCTATTTTAAGAAAAAGGTGTTCAAGTTTTCCAAATTCCCAGTGAGTATTCACACTGGTGGAACTTGCTTTGTGTTGGTCTATCTCTATATTTTTTGTTGTCTCATGAGTTTAAAATTTTGATTTTTTGATTCCAAATGAAAATAAATGTAGAAACCTCTGTAGGGAGGGGGTGGTGGTATTTTGGTTTGGTTGGTGCCTTTTTTTTTTAATTGAGTTGTTTTCTGTCTAGGCCTGCACTGGATAATTTGGCATAGGAAATGATTTTCCACTGAAAAGGAACAGGATAAAATGATCTAGGTTGTTCATTTCATCTGTAATATCTATATTTATGTGACAATTTCTTTCAGGAAAACAAAGGCTTCACACTCAGACAGTGATCAAAAAGCTCACAAAATAAAGCACAGAGATAGAATGCCAAAATAGCCTGACAGCATCAGATTTTCAAATACTTTTTTTGCCTGTATCTTCTACTCTTCCTTGGAAAAGGGTTTAATTCCTTTAAACTGCTGGATTGTTTGTAAATCACAAAAACTTGTGCCATTCAGGTTTTTTTCAGCTAGAAATGAGACCTCTAAATTTGTTCTAAATCTAGACATACTTGAGTCATTAATGTAATTTTGGGTTTCCATTTGTCAATAAATAAGAAGAGATGGAGTTGCACAGATATCATGGGATCATCACTGAAGTAACTTGTTGGGCTGTCCTGGAAAAAAGCTATGAAGAAGAATGGATTGGAAGTCATTTTTTTATTATATAAAGGTAGGTTGCCTGCTAGCTTGGAAAACCTAAAATAGTAATTTCTAGTAATAATGCATCATTCATCTTATAAATATAATTTCTTTAGACCAGGGCTTTTAGGAATTGCTGATGGAGAGTTTATTTTCAACGAGTATTAATGACCTCTATTATTTTTGCTTACTAAAGTAGATTACTGGAAAATAATAGGTATAACAAGTCCAGGACTCTAACTGAAAATATTTAATGGAGTTCTTTCTTGTGTTCTCTTTCCATCAGTCAGTAAATACAAGTTTATAATCCTTCCATTCATGTGCCCCACACCTCAAAGGCAAATGGAAGGTGTCTCAATCTGAACCTGTAAGCAAATATCACAGTTTTGCCAGCAAGAATTTGTGCTGAACCTGCCAAGGTAGTGTTTTTGTGCGCAAGCTGTAAAGCAAGAGAGAAGCTGCTATTTAGTTGATCTTTCCAATATGTGGAAGAGTTCTAAAAGTTCTTTGCAACCCTGAAGCATTGGCCTTTGTGACTTAACCCATTAAACCCCCAACCATATATGAAACTCTGCCGATGTAACAGCCTGATCGTGTATTCAGCCTGGAGAAGAGAAGACTCCAGGAATACCTAATTGTGACCTTTCGGTACTTAAAGGGGGTTTATAAGAAAGATGGGGACAAACCTTTTAGCAGGGCCTGTTATGACAGGACAAGGGGTAATAGTTTTAAACTAAAAGAGGGTATGTTTAGACTAGGTAGAAGGATGAAATTTTTCACAATGAGAGTGGTGAAACACTGACCCAGGTTGCCCAGGGAGGTAACAGATGCACCATCCCTGGAAACATTCCAGGTCAGGTTGGACGGGGCTCTGAGCAACCTGATCTATTTGAAGATGTCCCTGCTTATTGCAGGGGGGTTGGACTAGGTGACCTTTAAAGATCCCTTCCAACCCAAACTATTCTATGATTCTATGGTCATATTCTATTCTATGAATTTTGTGTTTTTCAATAATGAACCTACACTGCACCTGGCTTACTGGCATGAGATGGGATTAACCTTTCTCAAAGAGGAAGAGAGTCTTTGCTTGAAAGCTAGTGGGGCTTATTGACAGGGCTTTAAACTACACTTGAAGGGGGAGGGAGATAATATCAGCCTTGCCCATGACAAGCTGTGGGATTACACACCAAGGTTAGAGGTACAGGGTGCTAGCAAGGCACCCCAGCTTGTTGCACCAGCAAAAGACCTCAAAGGACCTAAGGGGTGTTCCTCCAAGAGGGCAACATGGCCGAAAGCCTAACTGAAGTGCCTCTACACCAATACACTCAACACAGGCAACAAACAGGAATTGGAAGCCACCATGCTCTGACAGCTACGACCTGGTTACCATTACTGAAACGTAGTGGGAGGAATCCTATGACTGGAATGTGGCTATCAATAGCTACAGGCTGTTCAGAAAGGACAAGCGAGAAAAGAAGAGAGGAAGCATTGCCCTCTACATCAAGAAATGGATAGAGTGCCAAGAGCTGTTTCTGAAGAATATCCACAAGCAGGTCAAAATCTTATGGGTAAGAAACAGAGACTGAGGCAACAAAAGGTACCTTGTGGTTGGTGCCCAATCATGGGGAGTCTAGCGATGAAGCCATCTTACTCCAGCTACAGGAGGCCTCATGCTTGCAGGGTCTCATCCTTCTGGGGGACTTCAACCACCGTGATGTCTGCTGGAAAAGTATCATGGCGACCTGTAGGCAATCCAGGAGACTCCTGCAGTGCATGAAGGATAAATTCCTATGCCAGGTAATAGCCATACCAGAGAGGATGCCATACTGGACCTCCTGGTCAACAACGCAAGTGAGCTAACCAGTGACAAGAAGACTGGAGGTAGCCTGAGCGGCAGTGATCATACACTGGTGGAGGTCAAGTCCTGATGGCTATGGGTCAGGCAAAGAGTGAAGCCAGGACCCTGGATTTTAGGAAAACAAAATTCCAGCTGTTCAAGGAGTTAGTCAATAAGACCCCCTGGGAAACAACCCCCAGGGACAAGAGAGCAGAACAGAGCAGGCAGATCTTTAAAGATGCTTTCCATAGAGTGCAAGAGATCTTGACCCCCAGGTAGAAAAATCAGGAAAGGAAGGCAAGAGATCAGCATGGCTGAGTTGAGACCTGCTGCTCAAACTAAAGGGCAAGAAGGAAATGCACAGGCAGTGGAAGCAGGGACAGG
>NW_010559575.1:9345-9699 GCF_000687285.1 Phaethon lepturus | reverse complement strand
AAGGGCTTGTACAGGTACGTCAGCCAAAAAAGGAAGATCAAAGAAAGCATACCCCTCTTGATGAGGAAAACTGGCAGACTGGTAAAAACAGATGAGGCTGAACTCAACAACTTCTTTGCTTCAGTCTTCACTGGCAGTGTCTTTTCCCACACCTCTCGAGCGGACGGCCTGGAAGATGGGGACTGGAGGAGTGAAGTCCCTCCCACTGCAAGAGAAGATCAGTAAGAGAAGATCTCCTCAGATCCTTGAGACCGCCTGAGGAACCAGAAGATAAGTCGAAGGGACTTGATGAGATGTAACCCAGGGTCCCGAGGGAATTGGCTGATGTAGTTGCCAAGCCCAGCTCCATGATAT
>NW_010559575.1:0-9256 GCF_000687285.1 Phaethon lepturus | reverse complement strand
CATTTTTAAAAAGGGTAGCAAGGAGGACCCTGGGAACTACCGACCTGTCAGCCTCACCTCTGTGCCTGGGAAGATCATGGAACAGATCCTCCTAGAAGCTATGCTAAGGCACATGGAGGACAGGGAGGTGACCTGAGAGAGCCAACATGCCTTCACCAAGGGCAAGTCCTCTCTGACCAACGTAGTGGCCTTCTGCGATGGAGTGACCGCATCAGTGGACAAGGGAAAAGCTCTGGATGTTGTCTATCTGGATTTCTGTAAGGCCTTTGACACGATCCCCCACAACACCCTTCTCTCTCAACTGGAGAGAGATGGATTTGATGGGTGGACTGTTGGGTGGGTGAGGAGTCAGTTGGATGGTCATATCAAGAGTGTACTGGTCCACAGCTCAATGTCCAGATGTATATCGGTGATGAGAGGTGGTCCCTCACAGGTCTTTACTGGGACAAGTACTCCTTAACGTCTTCATCGGTGACCTAGAGAGTGGGATGAAGTGCACCCTCAGCAAGTTTGCAGATGACACCAAGCTGAGTGGTGCAGCTGACTTGCATGAGGGATGGGATGCCACCCAGAGGGAGCTGCGTAAGCTCAGGAAGTGGGTGCCCCTCATGAGGTTCAACAAGGCCAAGTGCAGGGTCCTGCACCTGGGTCGGGGCAATTCCCAGTACCAATACAGACTGGGGGATGAAGGGATTTAGAGCAGACCTGCCAAGAGGGACTTGGGGGTACTGGTGGATGAAAAACTGGTCATGTGCGCTCGTAGCCCTGAAGTCCAACTGTATCCTGGGCTGCATCCAAAGCAGCGTGGCCAGCATGTAGAGGGAGGGGATTCTGTGCATCTACTCTGCTCTGCTGAGACCCCACCTGCAGTGCTGCATCCAGCTCTAGGCACACCTTATTGTGGCCTTCCAGTGCTTAAAGGGGGCTTAGAAGAAAGATGAGGACAGACTTTTGAGCAGGACTTGTTGCAATAGGACAAGGGTAGTGGTTTTAAACTAAATGAGGGCAGATTTAGAATAGATAAAAGGAGGAAATTTTTCACAATGATGGTGGTGAAACCCTGGCCCATGTTGCCCACAGAGGTGGTAAATGCCCTATCCCTGGAAACATTCCAGGTCAGGTTGGATGTGCTTCTGAGGAACCTGATCTAGTTGAAGACATCCCTGCTCATAGCAGTTGGACTAGATGTCCTTTCCAACCCAACCCATTCTATGGTTCTATAAAACATAAATTTACTAGCTAGTTATCCTTAGCATAGCCTGGTGGTAGATCAGGCCATGTGTCAGAGCAAGTAGTTGTATATCAAATACTTTAAGTATTTTAAGGTATTCTAACTTTGGAAGAAAATTTTAAAATGCATCTTCTAGAAAAATACTAATTTTTGTTTGATAGAGTATTGTTGTTTAACTCTGCCCTTCGGCTCTCTCACTCCCCCCATGTGGGATGGGGGAGAAAATCAGAAGTGTAAAGATGGGAAAACTCTTGGGTTTAGATAAACACAGTTTAATAGATAAAGCAAAAGTTGTGTGTTAAAGCAAAGCAAAATAAAGAATTCATTCATTGCTTCCCATTGGCAGGCAGGTGTTTAGTTATCTCTAGCAAAGCAGGGCTTCATCACATACAACATTTACTTTGGAAGATAGCTACCATAACTCAAGATAGCCCCTGCTCCCTTCCTCCTTCTTTCCCTGAGCTTTTATTGCTGAGCATTATATCATATGATATGGGATATCCCTTTGGTCAATTGGGGTCAGCTGTGTCCCCTTCCCAATTTCTTGTGCACTCCCACCCTACTCACTGGTGAGGTGGGGTGAGACGCAGAAATGGCCTTGACATTGTGTAAGTGCTGCTCAGCAATAGCTAAAACATCCCTGTGTTGTCAACACTGTTTTCACCACAAACCCAAAACATATTACCATACTAGCTACTTTGAAGAAATTTAACTCTATCCAAGCCAAAACTAGTACAGAGACAAAGGGAGGAACATAGCTCTGACTTGCTATGATGAAGAACAGTTTTACCACTAGGACAGTTATGTTTGGAATAAGTTGCCCAGAGGTAATTTCAAGATTTGAGGGGTCTAATCTCATAAGTGACCCTACTTTGAGCAGTAATTTAGGCTAGAGATCTCCTGTGGTCCTTTCCAGGCTCAATTATCCTGTGGTTTTGTAGGGGTAGCTGAATCTGGCAGCCCAACAGAGGTGAGGTTTGTCCAGCTCCATGTCCCCATGTTCAGCCACTAGCAAGACTGTTTGCTCCCAATAAGCCCACAGACAGCATTAAACAATGCATCTATAGATATACACATGGCCAGCCACATAGATCAGCACAGACAGAAACACAAACAACATTCATGGAAACACAAAAAGTACCAACAGGCTCACGTTGTTCCCTTCTCTGCCTGATCAGAGCTGAATACAAGCCGGCAGTGTGCCCATGTGGCCAACAAGGCCAACAGCGTCCTGGCCTGTATCAGCACTAGTGTGGCCAGCAGGAGTAGGGAAGTGATCGTGCCCCTGTACTCGGCACTGGTGAGGCTGCATCTTGAATCCTGTGTTCAGTTTTGGGCCCCTGACTACAAGAAGGATGTTGAGGTGCTGGAGCGTGTCCAGAGAAGGGCAACGAAGCTGGTGAGGGGTCTGGAGCACGAGTTTTATGAGGAGCGGCTGAGGGAACTGGGCTTGTTTAGTCTGGAGAAGAGGAGGCTGAGGGGAGACCTTATGGTTCTCTACAACTACCTGAAAGGGGGTTGTGGTGAGGTGGGTGTTGGCCTCTTCTCCCAAGTAACTAGTGATAGGACAAGAGGAAATGGCCTCAAGTTGCGCCAGGGGAGGTATAGATTGGATATTAGGAAAAATGTCTTCACTGAGAGAATGGTCAAGCATTGGAACAGGCTGCCCAGGGAGGAGGTGGAGTCACCATCTCTGGAAGTGTCCAAAAAATGTGTGGATGTGGCGCTTCAGGACATGGTTTAGGGGATACGGTGGCACTGGATTAATGGTTGGACTTGATGATCTTGAAGATCCTTTCCAACCTTAGTGATTCTGTGATTCTGTGTTCAGGATAAAAGCCCATTAGTGGAAAATATATTGGCATATATAGAAATATATATAATGTGGATCCCTCCAGGAGATGGTTTTGGACACTGTTTGTTTTGTGAGTGGGTAGTCTGAAAGCATTAACATTTCCTTAGTGATATTTTCCATTTAAACTACAACATGATCAAAATGCAATAGGAAACTGCATACTTGAATTTCAGATCCAAAGATCTGTATTACCAAGCCAAGAAGTGATGAACATGAGACAGAATCTTAGCACTAAACATTGCAAGCAAAAGAAAACAAAACCAAAAACCCACACCCCCACACCCCCCTAGAAAAAAAGGAAAAAACCCATCCTCTTACCCTGAATATTAGTTTAGTAATCCTGAACCCAGAAGAAGTGAAAGATAGCAAAGAAACATAGGTTCAGGGTGGGTATATCCTTTATATTTTTGCCTCATTTTTAACACTTGAACCTGAAAGGTGTTGAACTCTTCCTCTTACCTTAAAGTGTCTTCAGCAGACATTGAAATTACTGTGTAATCTTTGCTTCAGAAGTACCTCTGATGTTTTTTATTCAATTTTCAAAGCAAGTTTGGATCTATTCCAGACAGTTATTGAACTGAGATATTTAATTAGTGAAGGTATTTTCCTTTAAACTATATCGAGATGCATCTTTACATGATTGCTTTACATTCAAAAGGCTCTGGTGAGTAAATTCCACATTCCTTTACATATGAATCAATGTTGCTAATTATTGCAGTTTTCTCACAAGTCTTACTTTAAAGATATTATTCTGGAGGCAGACAACTATATGATACAGCCTTCTATATTTTACATCAGTGCATTTTGTAGCCTTAATTTTGTGTCTAGCTTGAAAGTGTCATTAGTAGGTAACTTACAAAAGGTTTGGAAAGAATGTGTATATATATGTCTGTATGAAACTGTATAAATATGTATCTGTGTGTGTTTACATGTTAAAATCAATGTTTTACATATATATACGTTATAACATGCATATATATATATACATGGCGTGTACATTTAGTTAACAAGTTATAGCAATATGTATCTGTGTGTTAAAATGAGACTTGAACCTTTTAAATTTTCCATACCGTGGTTGCACTATATGCTTTCCTAAAATAATACATTTTCTTACAATTATACAATACTTTTCATCCCTAAAAATCAACAGAGGCCTATTTCTTAGTTTCACAGAAGCCATTTTACATTTCATAGCAATATAATGGACCATTTGGTGGGCACAACTTAACTCTATTCTCATTTTCAGACCCCTTTAAACTGCCACAGATGTGTAATCTAGCCTTTGCGTGACCAGAAATCACAGTCGGGATTGTCATTACAAGAATCATTCTGCTGATCACTGCCTGGGACTCAGTAATATTGCATGACTCTTAGAACAGCAAGGGAAGGGGTATCAGGTATGAAAGGTAAAGTGACATCTGTGATCTTTATAAAAACGTAATTTCCATTATCAGGATTGATTGGCAAACCCATTCCTTCTAAAAAGATGGTTGTATTTAGTTTTATTAAGTATTGCTAAATTACTCAGCAATGAAATTGGAAGGTTTCAGTGAAGGAAAATGTACGTGTTGTAGTCACTAAGGAACATGTCATGACAAAGTTTCAGTCTAAAAAGACACATAAACTAAGGTTGAACGAATTATATCTACTTACCAAGTGGCTACAGAGGGGGCCATTAGAACAGGATTCTCAGTGAGTTGCTGACTGTTACAGTCAATACAACAGGAAATATACCCTAAATGCATATGGTTGTTGGAGCCAACTGAGAAACTGTTAATCTACCACCCATTCGTACACAGTTAATCAGGCTGAACTGAAGCTAGCAATCATTCTGAGACATTGACTAAAGCAGCAGAAGCCAAGAGAGATTTCCTTTCAGGGAGAGGTTGGTCAGGGCTAACACCGGTTTTCCACCTTCTTTACAGTTACCTTGCCAAAAAAGACATTTCACCCATCACAACTTCAATGGCATTCCCTGCACTGGAATAGGTCACTGGAAGCCCATGCTTTCAGAGAGCCAAGACCACTGCTCAAAGATAAAACATCCAAATATTCTTATCAGGGTCATGAACTACAGTGAAAGACATGGCACTGGGAGGACAAGGCATTTATCCTAACTGCTTGCCCAAAAAATCTGCTTAATTAAACCTACAGGTTTTGACATCTCCAGATATTCACAGAGAACAACACTTACATTTGGTGATGTTTTAAGTAAATTTATAAGTATGACAAATAAAGCTATGACCTGCTTTTTAATCTTTCATGAAATTTCTGTATCTTCCTCAGTCACATATCCAGGCCAAGGCACACAGTACCAACAAAGTAATCAGCTCAAAAGTTTATGAGATATATGATTCCCCACTCCATCTAAGGATGTGACCTCCCTACCCTTAATCATCTTTCTTATGAGTTCTCTTTGTGAATGATAGACTGTTGTTAATATTAAAAACCACAGTTGATTAAATCTCAGCAGGAGCGACAACCAAGTTTTAAATCTCAGGGACCCTAGAGTAAGCATCAAAGTCAAATAACATTGCTCTGGATTCAGACTGGTAAATGTGACATCATAATACAGAACACCAAAACATTAAACACCTTGATTTTATATCTCAGTACTTCATACTATACCTACTGAGTAGTCAAATGCCACCTTCTAAATCAACAATACTTCTTGTAGACTTTCTTTAAAAAACTCCTGCCTTTGTACTAGTCTAATCACATTCAAGTTCACATCAGCTACTGGCATTGAGATGTCAACATCCTTCTGGTCTTTATAAACACATTTTTTCTTATTCTAAAATCTTAAATGCATCATTAAAATTCTACTGTGCTAGGAAAAGCCTCTAGCAAAAGTTTGTCTGACTACTATCAGGTTTATGTTTTAGGGTGGTATTGAAGAAAACTTTCTTACTGTAGTGAGATAAATTCTCCAGATAATTTATGTTAATTTTTTTAATGGAAGGGAAGTTTGGAACACAGTGATTATTAAAACAGGGAAACTCATCCAGCCTCTTATTAGATTAGATAAGGAAGTCATTTTGCTTAGAGCAACAAATTTGAAATCTCTTCATTTTCTTTCCCATTCATGTGACTTTAGCAGTTTAGATAAAACAAGCAGTTAAAGCAGATGATGAGTATCAGATCTCAAGTTAATACAAAGTAAATTGAATTCTGAAGTATCTCTTCTCTTTGTAACTTTGCTGCAGGTGCCAAGGTTCACTATGTGAATAGCTTCACTTATTTAGCAACATTGCAGAGGTTCCAAAGTCAGTTAGAGGGAGACAAAATTAAATAAATGGCTTTCAGTTTGACAGATTTTCTGCCCCAAACAAACCTGAAGTACACATCACATTCACATATCATTTTTAATGAAAATTCACATTATAAATCACCATCACCGTTTTCCTTTCCCAATAGGTATTTCCTATGTACAACCATTTGATCAATTGGCATATATAGCCCAGGAAGCCTCCCAGTAGAGATGCCTTAATAAAACTTTGCTGTGGACAACCAAAAACTTTATTTGCCATCCACAGGTTTTCAATCAGGCCCTTCTTAAACACTGCACATCTGTGCTCAACACAGCTAGATTTGGGGTTGTGCACAGGAGTGTATCCAAAGCTGCTTGATGGGGGATTATAAAGGCTGATTTTACACTATTCTATGAAACTCAGTGAATTCACATCTAGTGATAAATTTAAATTAGCATATGAATATGTCTTTTCTCTTCAGGGCTCACCAAAAACACTTTGGAAAAAGAAGTTTTATTTTCCAGAGTAAAAAGGCTTAAGGGACTACATTTATTTGCTAGAGAGCCACCCATGATTTAGGCAAAGCTCTGAATTTGATTCTGCTTGCTGGGGTTTTGCATTTGTTTTTCTTTTTTTCCCACACTGGAGATAATACACTTCTGTCCATCTTTATTATTCATAATTTTATTCTTTTTATTCACATATTTGAAATAGTCTGTAGGTTTGGATTGTCTAAATTTGGTCATATTTTGAAATATGGCTATATGAGCTATATACAAGCAGTGAATAGACCCAAACTGGGATTACAGCAACCTGCAGAGACAGAAAGGAAGAGGGACCTCCATCTATATTATCTTTCCATATGCCTCATTCCTCTGCTGGAGATCTCCCTTCCATAATATTTTCTTCTCATCGCAATCACCACGGTGATAGTCATATCGTTGCAATTTCCTTAGTAACTGAATAATCAAAATCTATGAATGGGTCCTCCAAGTCATACAACATTGTTTATATCTCTATCTATTTCTAGAAATAAGAGGAAGACATGAGAATTCTGCTATCTTAAGGGAGAGGGCATCTGAGGGAAAAGCATCAGGAAAGGAGGCCAGGTCTTGAGAATATCCTGTGTAGTGGGCTGATGCTGGCCAGCAGCTAACCCTCACCCAGCTGCCAACTTACTCCTCACACATCTCAGTGGGGAAGAGAATGGGAAGAGCAAATATGATAAAACTGCTGGGTCAAGATAAAGGCGGTTTAATAAGTGAAGCAAAGCTGAGCATGTAAACAAAGCAAAATAAGTAGTTCAGTCTCTTCTTCTAACCAGCCAGTAGATGTTCAGCCGTTTGCAGGAAAACAGGATCTCAGCACACATAATGGTTCCTGGGGAAGACAAGTGCCATAAGCCCAAAAGTCACCCCCCTCATCCTTTCCCTCAGCTGAGCATTGCTGACCTCAGCTCAGCATATTGCAATATGCATATTGCTGAGCATGATATCATATGGCATGCAATATCCCATTGGTCAGTCTGGGTCAGCTGTTCCATCTGTGTCCCCTCCCAGCTTAAATACAGCCTACTTGTTGGGGGAAAAAAAAAAGAATATTTTGACATTGTTCAAACACTGCTCAGCAATAGCTAAAACACAGGTATGTTATTAATACTGTTTTAGGGACAAACTCAATACACAGCACCACACGGGATACCGTGAAGAAAGTGAACTCCATCCCAGCCAGATGCAGCACATTAGTTTACAACAGCTGGTAAATTAAAAATGTTAGGTTTCAGCCTTGCATGCAGGAGCTTGATTGTCTGTGCCGTTAAATTATTCAAGTGGTCACAGGGTTTGTCAGCCAAAACTGCTTCTCAAACTGTGGCCTGGCTGTAGCTCAGAAGTGAGCACGACCCAGGGACCAGCCTCAGTAGGCAGTTTGGATACAGGCACCCTGTTTTGGAGAGAAAGAGATTGTAGCAGTATATATATGTGGCCTCAGGGCCAGGTAATGGACTCTAGTTCTGATTAGTTTTGTAGAATAAAAAAACCTGTGTTAGCTGTCCTCTCTTTTATACATATGTTATCTTCTAAACAGTTGAATCCATATTTTTTAAAAAATTAATATTTTATATAATAATAAAAATAACTGAGGAAGGCATTAACCATTTAGACCAAAATTTACTGTCAGTGTACAGAAAGCTACTTTTAATTACCTTTTGTCACCATTACACATGGTAATTGTATTTGCATTTACAATCCTGTTTGAAAAGGGCATTGTCACATATCTTTGCCCATCTTGTTTGATTAATTGTCTCACTGTCAAGATGTTAACCAAGGATTTTTGTACTCTGTTTTCCTGTCACTGATTTGATACTCGATGACTGTTTCTCTTTAGTACCATTTTTTTCCTATAGTGTTTCAGTTACAGTAGGATCTTACTAAGGATTTTACTAAAGGCCTCTGATGTTACATCGTTAGTAAGACCCTTACATCTTTAGATGTAAGGAAAGTAACATCTTTTCTTAGATTACCTGATACAGCTGGGAGAAAACAGACTAGCATTTGGACACATGGGTGCGTATGCCCTATAACTCCCTGACTTCTAAGAATATTGTTATTGCTTAAATTCGGGTGATCTCTTTGTATTGTTATCTTTTCCTATTCTTTTCCAGGTGGGAAGCAAAACCATTATAGTACATTAAAAACAAACAAACAAAACCAACAACTTTCCCCAAAAATATTCCCCAAAATATCCAAATCATACTTGACTTAAAATATGAGAATGGCTTTATTAGAAGAAAAAGACAACAAAGATTATAATTCTTACCTAAGACTCCTCTCTTCTAAGATCCATTACATGTTCTTCACTTACTGATATCTCATTAGCCTTTCTAATTGTATTATCATTATCATTATCATTATCATTATC
>NW_010559574.1:30555-33369 GCF_000687285.1 Phaethon lepturus | reverse complement strand
AGAGGTAGGCGCTCCCCCCGCCACCGCCCGGGGAGCCGGGCTAATTAGCTGGGACTACGAGTCTTGCTTTACGCGGGTGAAATCAAACCACCCCTGCGTGAATTCTGAGGCTGCGGTGCCCTAAGTGGTTCCAGCGTTGGGACCCTTCAGCTTTTACTGTATCTTCATTTCACCGCAGCATCCAGATTGAAAACACATTGCAAGGATCGTTTGGGGCATATGTTAGTGTCAGAACCGTTCTGTGAGTTTCTGAAACTTGGTATTCCCATGTTTGTAAGACAAGACAGCAGTTTCTGCATTAAGTTTTGGCTTTGGTAGCTTGATGTTGTCTCTGAAGCAGATGGGTATTCGGTTCCATATGTCATCCAGAGCTTTGTTTTGAAAACACCAGGGGGAAAAAAAAAAAAAAGCAGCAGCAGCAACTTTTGTCAGATTTTAGCACAGTTCATTGATCATCACTAAAAAGTGGACGGACATTTAACAGTTTTGTGCGTGGATCTGAACACAGAAACTAGAGCAATACAACTTCCAAGTATATCTGCGGCATAAATGAGTCAAAAAATTAATCTGAAACTCTTTAATTTTAAAAATTAGTATTTTAAAATAATAAAATCTTCTGGGGTGTTTATGTCAGTTTTGCCACATCGCTTATATCAAAGAGGTATTTAAAGGCTGCATGACATGTATTCTCTTGGAGCTGACCTCATTATCACTTTTTTCCATTGTAATTAAAAAAAAACATAAAAATAAGTTTTTAAAAGGGCTTTAACTACAAAAGACTTTTCTGTTTCTGGGTTGGGTGAGAGAGTTCATTATCCAAAATACATAGTTTTACTTGTCCACAGCAAAATCTCTCCAGCAAATTTTCATGGCATAAAATCGAGTCTCTCCCCGTTCCGTATTTTGCCAGAGAGAGGAGAAATTATTTGTTCCATCTTTATCCAAAAAGACATCTATAGCTGTATATTCGGTCCCCACAGTCTCCCGCTTTCTTTTTCTGGCACCCGTTTCTCCTCGGCGCAGGGCTGCCCCACACAGCCGTACCTCCCGCCCCGCCGCGGGGACTGCCGCGCTCCCGCTCCGTTCAGCACCAGAAGCCCCACAGCTTTGCGGCGAGATGGGTCCGGATGAATCCTCCTCGAATTTGCCTTTCCTGATAGTGGGAGCCAGCTCCTGAGCCCCCCCGGCATCCGCAGGGTGGGAGCGAGGGAGAGCTGGGAAGGGCAGCCCCGGCCGCACCTAACCGGGTAACCACCCTTCCCGGGAGATCGTCGCAGGGGAGCACTAGAGGCCTTTAAAAGGGAGCTTTCAGCCCCGCAACTAAAAAAGTGTACACAGACCTATTTTAAACCCAAACCTTTGGAAAGGACATGGGGTGGTTTCATCGCATTTCGTCCTCTAAAGGCTGGCGAAGGATTTTTCACACACTCGCAGACGCGCACATGCGCACGCGAGCGCGCGCGATCGTTTTAATCGTTAATCCAGACAAACTAAAGATTATGTTGTCGCATTAAAGGCTAAAGTGATGAAAAGATCGAGGCATTTAATGAAGTGCAAAATTCATCCTACTTATGAAAAGAAATGTTGCTCTCTCCAGGGAAAAGTCCGTACAGAAAATGTGGCTTTTTAATGAAAGTTATTTGTGTCTGTTTAATATTCTGGACCATGAGAAAAGATTTTTGTTGTTGTTTTGGCACGTTAATAGCGCAGAGTGCCGCACCACTTCATTTTTTCTAACAGCTTGAGCTCTGGCAGGCGGCCCCGCGCGAGAGTGGATTACCTCTCCGCTCTAATGGGATAGTTCATTAGCAGAGTCGGTCGTGTAATTGGGGAGGATAGTAGAAAAATTTTAAGAACTTCCTAGCTGCTGTACGCTCAGTTCACCTCCTATCGAGCGCTGGGAACCCAGACCCACCGCAGCCTCTGAGACACTCAGTTAATTACTCTCTGTCTCGGAGCGATTATTCCTGCCCCGGCTTTCCCTCCGCGCGCAGGTTAAGCGCTGTCTAATGAAGGTGGAGGGAGAATTAAAAATTCACAACCCTGCGTGTGCAAAGATCAGCTGTGTGAGACTTTCCAAGCTGTGTTGTACAGACGGAGTTAGGAAGGTGCGGGTAAAAGAGAAATCCCTCCAAGGCAGCCGCCCGTGACCACCCCGGCGCAGGTAACGTCACAAAAGCCTCCGAGAGAGCTCTCGGAGCCGGCTGCTTCGCAGGGATCGCTCTGCCGTACACCCGTACGCATCTTGAATGACTTAAACGCAGCGACTGAGTAAGCAGCTTCGTACCACAGAGTATTTTACTTGCAGTTGAGTACACCTGTATTCCTGCCCTCCGATAAACGGCGGAGAGCTCGGTTTGGAATTCCTTGTTAGGGGGATTTGGAGAAAAGAAATGCATTACAGACGAATGCTTTCAATAGTTTCCACAGATTCAATCTAAAGCTAAAAATCACCTGTTTGCTCTTCCTAAAGTGGTTTTCCCTTACAGCTGAGATTTGCAACTGATGATATCCTCACAGTGAGTGACAGTATGAAACTATTTATTTCCAGCAGCAAGGAAATTGTGTATTATATTACTCACAAGAGGCACGGCGTATTATGTTCTTGGAAGTTCGTATTTGTAAGTTTTACAGGAACAAGGTTGTCAGAAGCACTGAACACTCCTGGCCCACTCGTGAAGTCAGTGCAAACTGGGGATTTTACTTGTAGTTGTCGGAGTGTGATGACAGCTTGCTCTCAGGAAAACCTGAATTACAGGATCCATGCAGCAGATGTGGAAAGCTTGGACAACCTTATCGTAATTGCCTGTAAAG
>NW_010559574.1:0-30524 GCF_000687285.1 Phaethon lepturus | reverse complement strand
GCCGCGGTAGGCTGGCGATTATTTTATGGTCTAAAACATTCCTAAACCTGGGATCTCTGGGAGCGAGGGAGGAATCTTCACCAAGCTGTCCTCGCACTGTCATGTCTGAGAATAAGAGGAGTTTCAGAAAGCTGTTCTATAAAATTGTGGTGTTACTTTTACAAGCACTCGCTTGGGATAGACACTTCTCATCTGGGGCTTCTCTGGCTCAGAAGTATTTTTACCAGGAGATGCGGTGGATGCTAAAGGAAAGGTGGAGACCCCTCTAAAAGTTTCAGTGTTCGGAGCTGTAGTTGAACATGGGCCAGCTTTGGTGAGGAGCGCTCTGGCAGTGCTGAAGGTTAGACCGGGTCCCTAGGAGTCAAGGAAGTCACTCGGCGCTGTGAATCCTGCTGCCCTTCCGCATTGCCAGACCTTTTGGTACCCCCGTGCTATCCCCACCACCTGGAAGGATAATCGGGGCAATTCTGTTCATTTAGGCTCACTGAAAAACACATCACTGGGTGGCACAAATCCTGCAAGGCTCTAGTGGACAGCAGGGAGTCAAACCCGACTTACTAAGAAGTCAGAGGTGGCTGCAGTGTTCTGGGAGTACCCTTCACTAAGATACTGTAAAAAAACACGTGGCTTTCTGTAGATATTGCCAGTTTCCTAACTAGGAGCAGTGAAAGTCCACTGTTTTACTTCAGATTAGAGGTTGCTGTTGTGGTAGCGCTTGCTATGTACTTTCAAAAAGTCATAGTCTGTATAAGAGGCACACAATGTGCAAGTGGTAGTAAGTGTCCAGAGTCCAAGAGAGAGAGAATATCAATAGGATGTTTATATACACCCCAGCCTTGATTCTTTACAGGTGAAATGGCGGAATAAATGGTCCTTAATACTTACATGATAACAGCTGGTGTAAATTCACTGTTTAAGGCTAGCCTGCATGGGAAATTTTGCCCTAGCAGCTATGCCAGTGTAGCATGCTCTGTGGACTCTATTCTGGAATAAAAAATCGTTTTACTTCTAAATGATACTTGTACTCACAAAATGGAAATACTATTCTGGAAAAAGGGGATGTTTATTCTGGCGTACCACCCATATGGAGAGTCACACGGAATGGTAACAGAATAGTTACAGCTCTGTCCAGAATATTTACTCTGGTTGTTTATTTTTTCCAAGGAGAGCGCTTTGTAAGGGCTGAGCATGACGGATGCAGAAGGCATGTCTAGGGTAGGAACAGATTTAGAGTAGCTCAGAAAGAGCCGTTTTTTTAAATTTTGGAAAAATGTCGTCTTCAAAATGTTGACATTTTAGAATTCCAGACAAGTTCCGCTCTTCAAAACAAGCACAAGACCCTTAAAACGAGTGGAAAACACAAACATTTGCAAGGCAAAGCTGCCTATTTAGACAGTTACTACTACTACCGTTAGCACATTGACTACTCGTGTTTAGTGCCGGAGTAGAGTGTTTTCACTCTCTGTGTACAAAACAGGTATAAGAGATTGCCATATTTCTGGTATTTTATCAGAAGATGGATAACAACCCCATAGCTCAGCTGACAGGATCCAAGTCACAAAACTCTGGGGTTTTGGAGAAGGTCTGCCGAAGGAGGGCAGCAGCCCGTGGCCTGTCCTTGGTATGCAAAAATAAATCTTAGATCAGAATCAAGCTTACTGTTTGATGGACAACCCAGATATTAGGCTTGCGTATAAAACACAAAAGCACAGATCCAGCAGTTGAGAAGGCTAAGACAGAGACTCCTCTTTACAGCTGCACTTTCTGTTTTAATGCATTCTGTACAAAATCTTTTCATATGTCTGAAAAAGAAAATGCCTACTTTAAATGATTAGGGTGCTGTCCTCAGAGGAAGCTAAAGGCGTCCCTGGTAACAAAATAAATAACGGAGTAAAAGATGGGTCACGCTTTATTACAGCATTTCACGATAACACAGATCTTTTTTTGAAGTGTTAAACTGTGTCTTTTATTTAGTAAAGCATACCAGCCAACGCTGGCATTCGGCAATCTGCAATTTATTAGCCGTGATCCTCTTTCATCAGAAGTCATTCTAAATAAAATTGCGGCTGTTTTTTATTTACTGTAACTCAGTGCGTTCACTAAGAATGATGATCTGGCAGGTGAAAGCGAACAGCAGAGAAAACTGTTGGAGATTTTTCAGGCAGGGCAGTTGCGCTGGTGGGGATGTCACGGGCCGATGGCAAACACGTGGAGGGGCAGCAAGGACCTCGCATGTGGAGGAGGTCACACGTGTTCCCAACATGGGCAGTGGTGATGGAGACCTCTTTCCAGCGGTGAGATTCGCTCTCCAGTGCAGAGCCTCCTCAAGGACCTGGGGAACCTGCCAGAGGACAACAACGAGCTTAGCATCGAGATTCGTAAGAGCAATTCATGAGACAGGTATGAGAGGAGGTTCGAGCTTAAGGCAAAAATTGATGCCTTCAGGATTTTGCTGAACAGCTGAAGTTCTCCTCTTGCGATGTAAAAGCTGCTGCTGGGAGTGGGGTAGAGGCTTAGTTTTCCTGAATCTATTTTTAATTAGCACCTCACTTTCTGGGAAATGGACTCTCTGGGATACACCTAATGTAAGGGCAGGGCACCCACTGCAGCATGCCTTGACGACCACTTGAGGCAATGACCTCAGTTTGAAAATCTTCCCTTTATTTTTCCAACTGGCAGGTTACCAGTTTTTCTGAGGCACGTGGAAGGGGAATATCATCACCAGCTTTGAGTTGATGGCTCCCCAGAATGATCCCAGCCTGCAAAGGAGCCTCCTGACACTCAGCAGTCTGTTACTGCTTGTTTCAAATTTTTAAATTACCTGATGAAAAGTTGAGCCTGACAAAGATACAGGTACATTCTGCCTCCCGTATCTTTTCATCTGTGCTATCCCTGGAAGATGTTGCATCCAATATTCCCAATTTTCAAAAACCTACCCAGTCAGGCAGCTTCCTCCATCCTCTATGCTTTATGATGAGAATAAGGGATATATTATCTTTTTTCTTCAAGTCTGAGAGGGGGAACGTGAGCAACACATACGAGGTGCATTAAGGTCCCAATCTAGCTGCCGTGCGAGTGAGGCAGCTGCAGAGGCATGAACGCACCATGTGTCTCTTGTAACACCTTTGGTGGAGGCGCAGGAAGGGTATGAGCTCCTTGTCCTGGCCCTCTCTGAGTGAATGTCACATCTAAACACCAACCCAACGTGCCATCACTCTGCCAGTTTCCAGCCTCCAGTTATCCTCTTTTGTCACATGGAAACCGGTATTCAGTATCACCTAGAAGTGGGAGATATAGCCCCTGCTCCAGCAAGCTTTCCATCTGAACAATGATACCTCAGTAGTATAATCCGAGCATCCAGCAAAGGAGTATAAGATGTACAATGAAGACAGATGGAGTCTTTGGTACAGTCATGGCAGGGCTTTTAATGTATTTTTCCTCCCTTCTTGGGTTATGTCTTTTGCAGACAGACACAATTTGGTTTGCCCATGCTCTGAGCTATGTATGCACAAGCCAACTGTGCACCAGAAACCACATGGCCGTATTTAGTGCAGCGCTGTGCCCAATAAACAGGGCTCAGAAGCAGGATATACTGTTAGACTCACTGCCACCTTAATATGTCTACCTGGCATCCGTCTGGTACAATGCGCAGGCAAGGTGTAACTTCCTTTTCCTTCAAAAAAACATGTAGCTTCACCCTCAGTTATGTCCTCAGTGCTTGGGGGTTAGCTCTGGAGGAAGGAGTATGTTGGACGAAGGAAATGAAATGGAGATGTCTCTCACCTGCCAGGCAAGGGTGAGTAGGAAACTCTATGCACTGTGGTCATCCTGAGAGAAATTAGGGGGGATTAGAAGGAAGACACGGTAGGAGCAGCCAGGCATGCATACAAAGGCAAATGGAGGAAGAAAGACTTAATTCACCCAGCTGTGGGAGATTTTATGGTGGTATAGGCCCAAAGTCCTGTTAGTGACTGAACGTGCCAAGACCATAAGAATTCATCACTCACTGCCTCAGCCAGGTATGAATATCCTGAGTAGAGAATACCTCTTACATTGCCATCCACATTGCTTAGCCAAACACCAATTTTTTTTATCCTTTTCCTCCTCAGGTCTCACCCAGAGTGCACATCCCGGTCCTCTCTACGCTGGTTCCTGGGAGGCTCTGTGGTCAGAGGGGCCCCTGACCTCTTAGCATCAGCACCTGCTAAGTCCAGCTGAAGAAGAGGAATGGGAGCCAATATGGAGAATTCTTCCACCAACTTCCTCCAGCCATGGAGGTTTGTAAGATTTAGTGTGAGAAATTTGCCAAATGAAAAATCAGACCTGTTGTGTTGGATAACTCTGGAGGTGTAGGAAATGAAAATCTGTCTAGAACACAAACCCTATGGAAGCAGAGGCCACAAAGATTTTGGTCTTCCCTCTCATTCCCTCTCTCACGCTCACAGCTTCAGTCCATCTCATACAGCTGCTTCCCATTTCTTTCCGTCCTGTTTCTCTTGAGAACTTGCCTTATGACTGCGGAGTGTTTGATGGAGAAGGTCTGGATACTTTCCAGACTGGGTCACCTTGAAGGGCAACTGCTGAAGCACCTCCTCTCTCAGGTGCAGAGCATCCAGTCTGTACGTCTCTGGTGAGCTGAGGAATAAGGCACGGTACTGCAGAGGTCGAATGTATTCTCCATGGGTTGCTGTAAACAGCTACTTTATTTTGCTGCTACCATTAGACCACCCTAGAGCCTCCTAAGCTTCTTTGAGGCAAGAAGCCCTCACTTTAGAAATAGACCCAGAGAACCATATTAAGTCCTGGATCAAGTTGGGGGTCAGGAGAAGGTTGAGTTTTGGCCTATTGTAGACAGAGGCCTCGCCTGAAATTTTTGAGCCAGAGCCGGACGCTGCCACAAGATGGGAGGGGGGAGCGGGAGAAGGAGGCAGAGGTCCTCGCAGGCCCTCCTCTGGGGAGCTGTAATAGATTCCTGCACATTCAATTAGTGGGATGGAGAGCAGATTAAAAACAGATTATTGTCACTGTAGCTCATGCTGAGCAGAATCTTTGCTCTGCTCAAGATGTTGCTCAGATGTGAGCCAGGGTGGCCTCTTACCTTCCCCAAAGAGATTCAGGGGAGCACTACCTCTCCTGTCAGAATGGGTTTAGCCTGCAAACGGTGACACCGTTTTTGCAAAGGTGGCTCCCTGGGTACACATGAGACTGCAGTTAGGTAAAAAGAATTGTATTTGTCCATTATTCTTTCTTTTTTTCTCCCTGACTGCTGTGTTGCTTTTCAACCATACTAGAAATTTGTAATTTCCTTAAGCAAAATGCTCAAGGTCATTTGCATCATGACCATGCAAATATGTGCATAAGCATCCTGCTTTCTAACAATACTTTCTTCTCTGGTGGAGTTTGGTTGTGAAATTCTGACTTTTATTGTATTTGTGTTTGCATCTTAACACATTCAGCAGGGACCGAGAAAGAACCAGGCTACACAAACCCTACTGATACACAAAGCACAGCAACAGCAGCAGCAACAACAACAAAAGACAGCTAAGATAAGAAAAACACATCTGATGGGAAGCTTTTCAGTCCGAACGTGGGGGATGGATGGAGTCGAGGCATGGCATGGCAACCTGGGGAGTCTGTCAAAGCTCTAGGTAGGAACAGGAAACCAAGCAAGATGGGCAACAGCCTGCTTCACTGCTAGCTTGCAAAAAGTCCTGTCAGGCTGCTTCCCATTCAGCCTCGGAAAAGTAATTTCCTCTCTTTTTGCCTTCATAAAATGGTGGTGCTTCCTTCTTTCTAACCCTTTCATTTGTCTCATACAGCAACAGTACAGGTTCTCCTTTCTTCCTCTTCCTGTAGACACTGGGCCCCAGATTGCTCCTGAGGATGCTGGCTCCTACTGTTGTACAAGCAAACGAGATGGAAGAAAGCCTGGAGGCAAAAAAGGGGGACACGGACCCTGAAAATGAACCTGGAAACAGAGAAGACATATATTAATTGGTCTGTAACTTGCCTTACTTCTTTTGACTGAATTCATGTTGAATATTCTCCTCTCAGCCTAAAGACAGAGAAAGAAGTGATGCCACCAATAAAGGCAGAGTTTGGAGAAACAGGGCCCTGTGAAGTACAGCTAACCGTAAGTAGGATCCTAGCAAGGAAAAATGAAGGCTATGACCCAGGCAATAGCCAGAAAGATTTGCCAGACAGAGGAAACAGACTTCCAGGAACTCAGAGGGCATGGAAGTGAGGAAGGGTACCGACTGAAAAATGCAGATATTTGAAGAGAGAGAAGAACATCAGACCACAAGGCACAACGCTGGTGCTGAGAACCAAGAGGTGACTCAGAGGACAGAGCACGCTTCTCTGTGCGAAAGATGTGATCTTAGAGATTTATATCAATTATCGTGGATCAACCGGCACAAGACGAAGACCTTTTCTCCTTCTGATGAACTTTCAGTCATTTTTGGAGGAAGTGGGCAGGTAGAAGGAGAGGATATACATATATGAATGTATATTTATACATACACATATATATTCATGGTAGAACCTTTATGTTGCACAGAACAGACCGTTTCTGGGCACTTCTCCATATTTAAAAATACGTTCTGGCAATTCAACTGAATAACACCCAGCCACTTCCACTTTGGCCCGACAACTGCCTTTCTTTTCTTGATTTTGTATGTCTCCCTGTAACAATGTGCTAAGCAGAGCCCAGGGGCTTGCCAAAGCAAGCCTCCTCACCACGGTGCCCTCCAGACCCCCGAAGGCTAGCTCTGGCGAACTCTTGGAGGAAGCAGATTCCAGAAGCAAGAGTTCGCCCCTGGAGCAGGCACACAGACAGGAATACTCCTCTGCTGCAGAGATTTCAGATACGTGGTTTCTGGCCCCTGTCTAGCATACGCAGTGTGTGTTGGTATATAAGCGATATAGTTGCGCTTTGTATAAGATAACCTTCCTTTTTTATGTAAATAGCTTTCTGGTTGCAGAACAGATCTTTCAAAGGCAAAGTACAGTATAACGAGGTTGTCTGGAGTTCATGGATAATGTGAACCAAAGCCTCAGGAAAGTAAAAAGTTGCCCATCCTGTAATCTCACTGCAGTGCTCACTCAAATGGATATATTTGAGGGGACTGCATAGGGAAAGGAACCTAAAAGTAAGGCAGAGAACAGGCTGAAAGAAGAAATACAAAGAAGGGCAAACAAGCAAAGAACATGAAGTTTATTTTAGCAGAAGATGATACTGAATGCAAAAATATGACACCAAATAAACAGTAGTGATGGTAACTAAATGCTGCTGGTTTTGGCTTTTACACAGCCAGAAGAGATCTCCCAGGCTGGGAGAAGGGCGCAACGAACTGCAGTCCTGGAGACTGGCTAGAGGGTGTCTGCTCTGATCCCATCACCTGGGACCAGAGGGCACATTCAGCCCCAGGGCTTGATCCTGTGGTCACTGATACTGCAGCACCCACGGGGGTTTCCCTGGAGGAGCGGCTGGAAGCCAGGCAGGTGTGTTAGAACACTACAGATGACACCGCATGCCCATGTTTAAGTGAACGAATTTCACCCTTCTTGACTTGGACACTTTTTGCTGCAAAGCAGAAAAATATGTTTTTCTTCTTTGTCGAAGAGCGTTGTGTGTTTTTTTCCTTGCTTTTCAACGCTACAGTGGAAAACAAAACAGGCAACCGAGATGAACACTCTGCATTTCCAGGTTGCTTTCCAAAGAAACAATACCTGTCCAGCAACATGATCTCTTATTGTTGCCCAGTAATAACTTTTGGAGAGGTAGACACTTTCAAGCAAAATTTCAGTGGCAAGTAGAAACACCAGAGATTACCATTGAAGGGCAGGTAGACCTCAGCCCTATCTGTTCCTGGGGGACAGAGGCTGGCCGGGCAAGCATGCCTACATGGGTAGCCCAAGAACCACAGGTTATGGTGCGGCCACAGCCATGGCTGTCCCCGGCAGGGGACACAAGGGGAGGAGTACGGCATGTGGGAGGGAGCTGAGGGCATTGAGTCTGGGGACAGGAGACAAAGTGGTGTGAAGGTGAGGGTGCTTAGGGGACATCCTCAGAGAAAAGCTGGTGATGGAGGAGCAGGGAGGAAGATGAAGAGCTGGGGAAGATCTGGGAGCTATACTGGAGAAATGATGGGAAACCGGACATGACAGCTGGAGGAAAGATATCTTAGCAAAAGGCCTCACTGAACGCAAAACCATAACAAATTGTTATGGAATAATTTTTAATTTTCAGGTCAATAAGGGAAGGAAGGCACACAGCCAGGATTAGTGGAAGGCCTTTGCCTTGCTGGGGTCAAGCAAGCATTTTCTTCAGACCAGTGCTGAAGGTATGGGTCTGTACCTGCCCTCAGCAGTAGATCTGTTGTAAGGGAGTAACAGGCACCAGCTCCAGGCTCTGGGTTAGCTGGAGAGGTGCTGTTTACAGGAGTGTGGGTATATCCTCCACCTGGGGATGCCTTGGTCCCTAAGATGTGTGTCAGCTCCAAGGGATCTGTGAGGGCTTTTTCTTAACTCAGACCCCTTCCCTCCCTTTTTCAACACCTTCCTCTTTTACAAAACTCAGCAGAAGTATTTTACTTTTTCAAACCCTGCAACTTCTGGGAAGAAGCATGGAGCATTTGGCACTTCTCAGATTTTTAAGCGCAGCCGGAGGCTCAAAGGGAAAGATATGGGCTGAGAGCACCGGGATGACTGAGCCTATCTATGGAAAAGTCTAGCAAGCAGCAACAAAAAGTCACAGTCATTTAAGAACAAACTGACCCTAGGGCTACGACAGCCTAGCGCTTGCCTTAGGCGACGGACTGTGCACAGCTCTTGTTAGCAATGAGGAGGCCCCACAGGTGATGGCTGTGCAGTGGTGGCCCTGGCCTCCACCACTGAGAGGGACTGAGGTAGCTCAAGATGGGCGGGAAAGTGGGAAAGCCGTGTGCTGTAGTCAGATAATGCTCTTTTTAATTTATTCTGTCCTGAGAGCCTAAATCCTCTTGGTTTTCAGCTGCTTTGTCAGTACAAAAAAATAACCAACCAGGTACGCCTGTGTAAGGTGTATCACGAAAGGACACACCAGTTAATAGTTCGTTCTCTGCACCGATGTTGAAATGCCAACAGCTCTACAAAAAAAATTCATAAGGCTGCACCGGTCATTCCGCTAAGACTTTTCTAGGTTACAGAAGTGTAAGGAGAGTCTTTGCAGAGAAATCAGAGTGGTTCACAGCAGAGAAATCGCAGAGAAACAGGAGTGGTTTACAACAGTAGTACTTCCTGCCTGCAGTTTAAATGTAACATGATGGCTGCCTTAGAATAAAAGCAAAACAAGAACTGCTAAAAAAAATTGTCTTTAACACCATTTCAGCAATGACTACTCCACACTGGTGACAGCTTTCATAAAGCTTCACTATGAGAGAAGTGCATGGTTTCCCAAGAGCTCCAGGCATCTAAAAGAAAATTTTGGCACTTAGGAGGCTGCCTTAATTCCTGTAATTGCTTAGAGTTCAAACACAAGCCTCCTTCTGGCCTTTAGCTAATCATTCCTTTTTCTCCAGGTGAGATAATTTTTACATAACTCACAAAGATGAGTTATGGAGAGGCTTACTTAATCATTTTGTAAAACATTCGAAGTCACGTGAAACTATTAGGTGTTAGGATTGTTGTGCACTGCCTGTGGCCACCTTTGGACACCACGCTTTCTGTGTGCCGAGAGCAGGCAGCGCTGCGGGAGATGCTCACTCTGCAACACTGCCTTCCTTAGAGCCACCATAAGAAAGAAGTTTAGTCACAGCATTCATGTCCAAATAACGTTAAGTATCTGACTAGGTCCACCAGACAAGACTGTTTAGAAGTTCTGACTCAGATTTCATCCTTATTGCACTCATGAAAGTTAAGCTGATGGTATTTGCATTCCCTCAAACATATACGCAGACCATCAGGCTGTGGGACATCTGTCTTCTGATACCCACAGAATTATCTGTCAGTGTTAAAACATTCCAGGTCTCCCAACAGTAGATGTTCTTGGGTCTCAAACAGATATCTGTGTGCCCCACATGAGACGTAGGGTGAGGAAGAGGTAGGTTGCTTTTGGAGTAGTGCATATCTGTAACACTGATGGAATATATTGAAGGTGCAGTTTTAATTCGATGCTTATAAATGCAGGTTTTAATTAAGTACTTAAACTATCAAGGATAATCTGTGTGCTTTTAACCTGACTTTAGAGATCTCTAGTGCACCACAGAAGAAACATACCCACGCAGCTCCATAGCTGAAATAATTTGTTATGATGCCAACAGGGCTGTGATAACACTTTGCAGTTAACTCTGCCCCCACAGTATTTTCCTCTGCTGTAAACATTACATATATAGCATTTAAAATTAATTACTTGACAGGTAATACGTGACACCTGTAACACTTTCCAGGTGAATATGAATGTATTTGGAGAAGTCATGGCAGTGCAGTGAAGTTGGAAAGGAGGAAACACAACCCCCATTTTTAAAAAGGGAAAAAAGGAAGACCCAAGGAACTACAGGCCAGTCAGTCTCACCTCTGTGCCCAGCAAGATCATGAAGCAGATCCTCCTGGAAACTATGTTAAGGCACATGGAAAATAAGGAGGTGATTGGTGACAGCCAACATGCTTCAATAAGGGCAATTCACGCCTGACAAATTTGGTGGCCTTCTATGATGGGATGACAGTGTTGGTGGATAAAGGAAGACCGACTGACGTCATCTACCTGGACTTGTGCAAAGCATCTGACACTGTCCCACGTGACATCCTTGTCTCTAAAATGAGGAGGCATGGATTTGATGGATGGACCACTCAGTGGATAAGGAATTGTCTGGATGGTCGCACTCAAAGACTTGCGGTCAACGGCTCGATGTCCAAGTGGAGACCAGCGACGAGTGGTGTTCCTCAGGGATCAGTATTGGGACCAGCACTGTTTAACATCTTTGTCAGTGACATGGACAGTGGGACTGAGTACATTGTCATCAAGTTTGCCAACAACATCAAGCTGTGTGGTGCGGTCAACACACTGGAGGGAACGGGTGCCATCCAGAGGGACCTTGACAGGCTTGAGAGATGGGCCCGGGTGAATCTCATGAAGTTCAACAAGGCTAAATGCAAGGTACTGCACATGCATCAGGGCAATCCCAAGCACAAACACAGGCTGGGCAGAGAATGGATTGAGAACAGCCCTGCCAAGAAGGACTTGGGGGTGTTGGTTGATGAGAAGCTCAATATGACCCAGCAATGTGCGCTTGCAGCCCAGAAGGCCAACCCTATCCTGGGCTGCATCAAAAGCAGCGTGGTCAGCAGGTCGAGGGAGGTGATTCTGCCCCTCTACCCCACTCTGATAGGACCCCACCTGGAGTCCTGTGTCCAGCCCTGGGGCCCCCAACATAGGAAGGACATAGATCTGTTGGAGTAAGTCCAGAGGAGAGCCACAAAAACGATCAGAGGGATGGAACACCTCTCCTGTGAGGACAGGCTGAGAGAGTTGGGGTTGTTCAGCCTGGAGAAGAGAAGGCTCTAGCAAGACCATACTGCAGCTTTTCAGTATTTAAATGGGGCTTATAAGAAAGCTGGAGAGGGAGTTTTTACAGGGGTGTGTTGCAATAGGGCAAGGGATAATGGTTTTAAACTGAAAGAGGGTAGATTTAGACTAGATCTAAGGAAGAAATTCTTCACTATGAGGGTGGTGGGGCACTGGAACAGCTTGCCCAAAGAAATTGTGGATGGCCCGTCCCTGGAAGTGTTCAAGGCCAGGTCGGATGGGGGTTTGAGCAACCTGGTCTAGTGGAAGGTGTCCCTGCCCATGGCAGGGAGGTGGAACTAGATATTTTTAAGGTCCCTTCCAACCCAAGCCATTCTATGATTCTATGATTCTATGATTTCCTGTACAAGGCAGGAGCATTTTGTTGTCCTTACCTAAGTTCTGAGAGAACCAAGGCAGAGCAGTTAAAACACTTGCAAGTCAGGACAACAAGTGCTGTTTTCTGTCTATCTGATAAAAAGTGCAGATGAGACACAAACCCCCAAATTTTAATCATTGTCTTGTGCACAGGCATTCTTTTGAGTCTACCCCAAAGTTTGGTGAGAGCTCCAGGGGATGGCAGCTGGCAGAGAGCTGGCCTGTTCACGGGCCATGTAAGGAAATGCAGAGCAGATCAAAAAGAAGAAACAGAGAGTGCAAGTTTTTAGTGATATACAAAACAAGTCGCATGCAGTGTTTACAGCCCGTTTTCTGCCAGCAGTCTAGTCCTTGAGTCTTTTTGAACTCTGCGGTAAAGTCATGTAGGCTTTTTTTCAGCTTCTTCCCTGAGTGCCTAGGCATAAATGCCACTCACCTTGGTAGGTCTCAAACTGCCAGCAGATGAGCAAACCTGAGCATTTTTTGGGGGAGTGGAGAAGGCTCTGTCACAGGTGTTGGAAGAGCCGGGCTCTGCCCTTAGCTGTACAGGAGACGTCTCCCAAGCAATTTCTCCATCTCCAGCGTGGGGAGAATGAAACAGATGTTTCTGTGCTTTAACATGTACTGGTGAAGACTGAAATCTTGCTGTTTTGAATACCAGACTCTCCAGAGGAGTCCTCTTTCCCATGTCTTAATTTTTACTGTTGTGGTCTTTTTTATTCCATCTATATTTAGTCAGAGGAGGGATTTAGAGGAATGTAAATAAGTTGAATGTATGTCTGTAAACATATGAACGAACTTGGCAGTCCACTGTCAAGTGGTCTGTTAAACGTGTTGACATGATCATACTGTATTTTGACAGATTTAGGAGCCTGCCTGGTTTCCCACTCTTACTTTCTCTCTCTCTCTGTCTCACACACACACATAAAGACTCATTCACATTTTAAAACCGATCTAACCAGGCAGGCGCTATATTTGGCTATACAATAGACAAACTGAAATTTCTTTTAGATCTTGGGCACTTTAAGTTAACCAGTTACTGTTACACAGATAGACAGATGGATAGACAGATAACCTACTTGTAGATTACCGAATGGGTAGCATTCGTTTTCTTTTGACATCTGCAAACAGCTCAGCCTTGCAGCCTAACAAGGTAGTCACAAGCAGAGTCAACAAGGGTACTGCTTGTGTGCCCTACAGCTTTGTCACCCTGAATGGTCTTTGGAAGCTGTGAGGACTGTTGGAGTCCCCAGAAGTCAGTGCTCCTGCTTGTCTGCCAAGAGGCAGTCTATCAAAAGGAAAAGCATCTTGGGCTGGAGCTTCTGGAGTGCATATGCTGTCTAATATATCCTTGAAAAGGAAGTTCTCTGCAAATGGTCATCCATCCTACTAGACAATAATATCAGGTGCTGAAAAAGTCCCTCCATATAAATTATCCCATATTATTTAGCCATCTCTTGGATCAGTCAGTACAACAGCAGGACATTTGCCAGCTGTTTTAACAAGTTTCCCTATGCAGCAGAGCATCCACGTAATCAGCCTTAAACAGTGCAGTGGCCACAGTGAGATGACATGACATGTTCTGGGGAAGCAAGTTTTACCCAGAAATTGAGATTGTTTACTGAATTCTCCTGAAGTGAGAAGACAACTGGTCTCAAAAGCCATTTTTCCCCCTCTTCCCCTTCCTCCCCTTTTAAAACCATGATTTTTCTGGAGTGTTTTGTGGGCAGGCATGCTTACACACAGGAGGCTCCACAGCCTGCCAGCTTCCGACCCGCACAGCCGCCCTGGGGGCAGCCCGTGCCCCGGCCAACTTGCCAAGCCCCCCTCCTGCAGCGGGTCCACCTCGCTGCCCCGGGGATGCGCTCGGAGCCCTGCCCGCTGTGAAGGCAGCTGGTCTCATCCAGGGAATGGCCTCAGGGCAGCCCGTCTGTCCAGAAGGACCATTTCCATTGCACTGGCAGCAATGGCCATGAACACCAAGCTCTTGCTGCTTTTCAGTGACATGGGTTTGTTCCATTAATAAAAAAATATAGAAATGCTCAGTGATGTCTACTAATGCAGAGGTATGAGCACAGTAGACAAGAGCCAGTCCTCAGGGGGTTTGGGGGCTTGATTTTTTTTTTTTTTTAATCTATATATACACACAAAAAAAAAATAATGAGAAGTGGCAGAGGAATGACTGCTCTGAGGGGGGGAAGTTGGACTTGTTTTCAAACCACACGGCCTAGTAAAAAAAAGCTGACTGGGAACAAGACAATAGGTATTTTCCTCAAACCTTTTTGACCTCAGTGGTTGAATTGCTAGTTTTGTTTTGTTTTGTTTTCTTTTGAATGTAGGAGAACGATGAATTTCCAGCTCTTCTGTGCTGATCCCATGTGGTTCAAATAACCACGATGTTGTATGTGAAGCCGCTGTTTACCTTTCATTTTTGACCACTGAAGACCAGGCACGTTTCAGAGGTGATGAACTGCTCAGTCTCTGACGGGAGGAGGCAGGCGGTACCTGCAGCCCCCTTTAACCACCCATCGCACTGCAACCAGCCACCGTGCCCCGCTGCTTGCTCTGCGCAGCTTCACGCACGCCCCGGACACCAGCCAAAGCAGACAGAGCCTCTTCAGCATTAAATCAAGCCTGTGGTTTGCAGGCACGTTATTTGCAAATGCAGCCAGTGACCAGCTCGTGTGTAATGTCAGAGGTGGAGAACTTGGACGGCGTCTTTTCCTGGAGGAAGCGGGGAATGCCCCGGGAAGCTCCTGCAGAAGGAGCAGCATGGGCCACCTCTGCAGCCATCTGCAGACAGGCAGCCGGCTCCGGTCCTTGCTGACTGTGCAAATGTGGGGAAGAAGGAGGGGGGAAATGCAAACAGAAACATCGTCCCTGAAACCTTTACCATCTGGCTTTGAGAAGACGAACACACAATGTTGTTGGGTTTTTTAGCTGACAAGCAGAGAGACTTGGGGGTTTTTTGGTTTCTGAGAGGTTCTTTTCTTTTCATGTTGGCATCTTTGACACAGTCTCCTGAACTCCCTTGTCCTACCTCATCCCCCTTTGCTTGCCTATGCAGAGCCATTACAGGCTGCTAAGGGAAATATTTTTGTATCTATGTAGTGGAAAACACCCGCTTAAACCGGATGTTTGAGATCAGAAGGACTGACCCAGAATCTGCGCTGGGGCAGACATGAAAGCATGAAAATTTCATTCACAAAGGTTTTCTGGGACCAGTTCTCTTCTGCCTAAGCGAAGTCACGCACATGCTGGCTCAGACGCTCCCACAGTGTTTCCAGAGCGGAGTCAATTGCTTTTAAAGTTATGCAGGGCTACATCCTTAATGGACAGAGGCCATGAGCGCAACTGGGAACAATTACCAGCTGAATAAGATGTTCATCTGCAAGGGGTGCGCTTTTGCCAGCTACTACCCTTGGACAGCCCAGGGAGCGAGAGGCACAGTCAATCCCACGCCTACTTGTTTTCCTTCCCTTCATCGCCACAGTTTCAACTGATTTTGATTACTCTGGCGCCAAATAAATGAAAACATTTCAGAGACGTATAATCATCCATCACTGTGAAGAAAGGAAAAATGCTTGTGTACTGTATGTTTATAAATACGCTTAATGAAAAAAGGGATGGCTCTGCCCTTCCCAGCCTCGCGCGGCTGTAGCCGGCGTAGCTGCGTGTCATGTCGGAAAGGCTGGTTGCTGCTTACGTCCCGACACAGTCTCTGGCACAGCCGCAGAGCTGGTGGTGCCTCGGAGGGATGCATAGCCCTGCCCTTCCCCTCACACCAGGTTACGGAGGTTGGTGCCCGGGGAGAGGTAAGCGGTACGAGGTGGCAGGAGGCAGGGGCGCAGCCTGTGCCCATGGAGCGCAGCAGAAACACAGCACCTGGCAAAGGGAAGGGGGGGCGGGCGGGAAGGAGGAGAATAACTTGCAGGCAGAGTCTGCTGCAACTTGCTGGGTCCCTGGAAAGATCCTGACTCGGCTCCCACTGGGTCAGGGGACTCGGGTACTGCCAGGGGAAAGGGAAGGGCAGTCATCGCGAGCGGCAGCAGCACGACAGCCTGCGTGCTGCGCTCACCTCGCGGGGGCATCCAGAGAGTCACACCACCTCCGTGCGCAGATGCTCCTCAGGAAGCTTTGCTGACTATTTGGCAATGGGCTTTCCTTACATAATCATTCATTTTTTACTACGGGGAGTGTTTGGCTTGCCTCTGTTTTGAGGAGTGCGCTGCTTGTCACGTCAGGCTAAATACAACTCAATGCAAGAATGCCATGCCCTAAATGCAAGCTTTAAAATGGCCAGATCCTCTTCTGTAAGAAGAAAATAAACCTGCAAAAATGCCATGAAAAATTGCTGCTAGGATCTGTCCATTAAGCTCTTTTGACCCTTTTTGTTTACATGTCAGATCTGCTGATAGGTTACTGTTTGCATCTGCCTTGGAGCCATGAACACAGGCGTGCTGTTGGCTCACTATTACGTGAGCTGCAGTTTGTAGAAATCATTCATCAAGCTTTTTTTCCCTTTGAAGGTCTTGTGAGCATGGAGTGGAGACAAATAAAAATTAAATGGGTAAAGTGGACAAATTAAATCAATAAAATATGGTGGCAAGATGTCAGACCAGGTGCTTGTGGAGGTGGATGTTGCTGCAGGAGCAATTAAATTGCACCACACAGTGTGCACTTGCAAGACTGTGGTGGGCAGGGAAGGAGAGAGATTAGATTATGAAAGGCTCCTTCTATGTCGCTATACCTTGGCAGGAATATTTTGCAATAGCAAAGAGAGGCAAGCGCAATCGCTACCCTGCACACAGAGAGTTGCTCTTTCTAAGGCGCTTGTAATTCACGTTTTTATTTCTTCTTTTATTTTTTCAATGCTGTGTAGCTGACAAAGCATTTCAGTTTTTGTGACCTGTTGTAAAAGTAACAGCGTTTTGTGTTCCACCAGAAGCACCACATTATGAAGAAGAGAAGATTATTATTTTTTCAAAGAATGGTCAATGATTTATTTTTCTTGCATCATGATGGAGGATGGCTTTAAAATATTTTTCTCTCCAGGCATGCTTTGAAGCCTGTCCCGTGGCTTTTGGCAGCTGTCTTGTGATATCTGAAGATTTCAGATGTGGTACCAACACCACAGCAAGAACTGCAGTCTGACGTGAGCTGTAGAGCAGTGTCCTGCCTTCCAAAGTGGAGAATGATTCTTTTTTTCTTGAAACCAGGACACCCAGTCATGGTAACTGTCCCTTGGGTGCAGGCTGGCCAACAACACAGACTAGTTATGTGGAGGGAAAAGCTGGCTAGGTTGTGTCTCCTGATAGAAACATAGAGCTAGAGAGCTGGAAGAGACCTACGAGGTCATCACTTCCATCCCTAAAATATAAGCAGGACTAGCTATATCAACAGGCAGGACCAGTTAGCAACAACTCAAAACATCAGCACCTTATCAACATTTTCTCATCCCAAATCCAAAACACAGCCTCATGCTAGCTTCTATGAAGAAAATTAACTCTACCCTGGCTGAAACCAGGACAATTATCTTCAACCACAGAAAGTTTTTCCTCGTGTTTAGCCTAAGTCTCCCTACCTGCAGCTGACCATCACTCCTGTCTACCTGCAGTGAATACAGAGCACATCTTACTCCCTTCCTACTTGTTAGCCTGTGACAGGTCTGAAGACAAGTATCAGCTCTGTCTTGAGAAACTGGGAAACAATCCCGGCTGAATCTGTCCTTCAGAACACATTTCAAGGCCTTCTCCTTTGGCCTCTCCAGTTTGCCCACATTCTTGGACTATGGTGAACTGTGGAGGGCACAGCGGTCCCGCTGGGGTTTTGTCAGGACTTACTCAAACAGAAAGACCATGTTGTGTGACTTGCCCATGACAGTCAGCACTTGCTTTTTCTGTAGCCATGTAACAGGTTTGCACAATGTGGACTACAAGCCCCATACCTTCCTCTGCAGAACTTCTGCTAAGCCAGTGCTTCTCCAGGTGGTATTTGTGTGTTTGATTATTACTGAATATAAGACCTTGCACTGACTGATTTCCATCCTCTTTATTCACACTGTTGCTCACTGGGTCAACATCTTTCAGGATTTTAGACTTGTGTTGTGTTTGTGGTCTCCACTGTTTCAGTAGCATTCAGTAAGAGTCTTTCCTTTCCCAAGGAGTTAATACAGGGGGATCAGACCTGACGCTTGATTTCTTTATCTTTGTTAGCTGTTCCTCCATGCCATCTTACCTTCTACCTTCTCATAGGCAGACAGACCAGGAAAGCGTCAGAGATATCCTGGAGTTGGCTTCCCTCTTTTCCAGTCTTCTGGGCACTTATCTATTACCTGAGGTTCCCAAGGGTGGTTGGGAATCAGGAGTGTGCTTTTTGAAGCAAATCTCCTGCCCGTTTCCCCTGTGGAGCTTTGCCTCGCACAGCAGAGCACTCGCAGGACACGTGAACAGGGTGTCTTTCAGATGCAACTAAAATGCAAGGTGCACCCTGGTCCAGACTAGCACTAAGCTGAGATAAACCTCCCTGAAATATGTATGATGTAGACATCAGGTCCTCAGCAACAGTCGTTCCCTCGCACTATCACTTCTTGCAATTCTTTTATATATGAGCTTGAACGTTTTCCCCCCTGTCAGCAACAGGACCATGTAAGCCAGCTTCTCGTAGCTGACCATTTCCATAAAGACTTACATGAAAGATGTACTATTCATTGTGGTTTCCTTGGGATCCGTTATCAGGTTTCCCTCCTCAGTGAACAGCATACTGACTCTTTCCTTGGAAGGCGAGTGTTAGATTACTGCTTGTTCAGCACACACGTGCATGTGCACACAATTTCCCCGCAAACTGTGAAAACGCTCCTGGGGTACCACTCCTCTGAAACACTCTTTGCAGACAGGCATCTGGCTGTGATTAAGGTACAGTTCAACCCTATGAAAAATCCCTTCTTCCCTCTTTCCATCATTAAATCCATGTAATCTGAATGTATCTGAAAGAGTCATCATTTGCACGTGTTGCTCAAAAGGTTCAGAAAGGACAAAAATATTTTTTGTGCACTGACGTAGGAGTGAGCGCATAACTTGCTAAAACCACACCTCTGTTGCCAGGAAAGTCATTCTCTTCCGGTGACTAATGTTAAACAGTGCTGAAGTAGGTAGGCTTTTAACAAACCTGTCCTAAGCAGGTAATTTAAAGCAGACCATAACTTATTAAAGATATCTAAATGAATACTGACTTTCATTTAGGATACTCACCAAAGTGGTTTTTCTCACATATTCCTCAACTTAGACAATTTCAGGGCTGCTGTCCAGGCTCTGATATCAAGACATAACTGGCTAACTGCTACCCTCTGGAAATGTTATTTGAGGTTTTTCTTATGATATTATGTCATTGACCATGGCATAATATTTCAATACCACATAAAATACATGCATTATGCATTCTTACCAAATGATATAGAAATGCACGAATTTACTAAGTAATACAGAAGGAAATCTGTTGTTGATCACTTCTACTCAACTTTGATGCAGATTGTTTTAATATTTTATTTAATTAGCATTTACTGTGCCTCCCATACAACAGCTGTCTTTCCACTGAATGCCACAGAAATGTCTGAACAAAAGAAAAATTAAGCTGAAGTAATGGAATATCTTCTATTTTACATGCGTGTATAAGGTACAGTTGTGTTTTGTTAGGTATAAGAGCTTTTTTCTAAGGCTTATATGTTCAACCTCACAGCAAATTTATTCTCTGGCTTGAAAGGGAATAAAGAAACAACCTACTTTGTACAAGCAAACAAAAGCAAATTAGTAGATACAATTCCATTCTCTTACAGTAATTGTCTCCTACTTTGTAGTGCCACAGATCAATTTGCATTTGGAGGAATTTTAGCTTCCACTGTAGTCGTTCTTCACTCTGCTTGCTGCCTGGGAGCCACAGCAGGATTTGCATCATGCTTCACATCTGATCTTCAAGGGTGTGCATCAGCTCAGTCTGTACTGCCTTTTGGAACAAGACAGAATTGAAGTGCCCTTTAGCTTAAAATCATAAAAGTCTCAAAAGGTCTAAATAGAGAAGAAAACACACTCAGACATTTCTTAAGAGCAGGCAGAGAAAGCAAACTTAAAGGAAAGGAGCCAGCATATATTTGGCCCATTCAGCCATGAAGAGTCAAGCTCTAGAAAGCTGGTTTATTCTCAGAGCAGAGTTCAGACACCTTGAAGTCAACTACCCAAAAGGAGGCTGATTGAGGTGGGTGTTGGTCTCTTCTCCCAAGTAACAAGCAATAGGACAAGAGGAAATGGCCTCAAGTTGTGCCAGGGGAGGTTTAGCTTGGAAAGTTCTTCACTGAAAGGGTTGTCAAGCATTGGAAGAGGCTGCCCAGGGAAGTGGTTGAGTCACCATCCCTGGAGGTATTTGAAAGACATGTAGATGTGGTACTTAGTGACATGGTTTAGTGGTGGACTTGGCAGTGTTCAGTTAATGGTTGGACTTGATGATCTTAAAGGTCTTTTCCAACCCAAATGATTCTGTGAGTCTATGTTGAGTTCTCTGCCCCCTTGCAGACTTCCTCGGCAAACTACTGCCCCTTTCTGTGTCAATGCCCAAGCCTGAAGGAAGGATCAGTAGTGTCTCATATACCATTCAAATTGTGAACTGTTCAGATCTGTAGCAAACTCTTGCTAAACAAGTTGTAGAGTGCATAAACCCCAGAGGCTGGCAGTCCAGTTTCTAGGAACAAATAGTTGCAGAAATGCATCACTGCCACTTCACTCATGTTCCCCCTTTTTTACTCCCTTACCTAGCCTGGCTGTGAGGTGCATTCCTTGATGTCCCTTCTTCTGTGTTTCTGTTGTCCCTCTCCTGTCACCTCTTGCAGGTACACGAGTGTACATTTCTACATGTCGTGACTCTTTTTTCTGCACTCTATCACATGCAGATCAGAAGGCAACACTAACCACTCTGTCACGCATATCCTCCTAAAAGCAGCGTGGCTTTTGGATTGAATATATGTAATCTCCATCCCATGAAGTCATACCTTCATATGCATCTGGAGCTCCTAAACTGTTCCAGGAGCTCAAAAGCGGTTGGGAGCATGACAGGTCCCCCACTGGGAGCAGGCACCGCCTCCAGAGCAGCTTCTGTTACCAGACTCCTGAACAGCGATGGGGTTGCACAGCGAGTTATTTACTTTCTGAACATGAATATATATATATACACATATACATAAGACTTCTATAACTTTGTAACTTTATAGTTATGTAAACTTGGGTGGAGTGTACCAGATAGTAAAAAGCCAACCTCTGCACCATGGGTAAGCCAGTTAGAACAGACTCTGTAGGCAAAGCTTTGTGATGAATACAGGGAAGGGCTTTCAGAGAGCTCAGAAGAGAAGCTCAGCTACAATACTGTCAAGCCTGCCACATCAGAGACTGTCTTCTCCTTGGTCTGCCTGGGTAAATGGAAGGTTTCTAGAACATCCAGCAAGAGAGAGGTTATTCAGACGTAACTTCTCGGTGGTTTTTCATTAACTGCCCTAAAGGGGCACAGGAGGAAATAGTACGTAAGGGCTGATGTGCTCCTGGTTAGCTGGTACGTTACCCCTTCTCAGCCTCCACAGGGGAAGAAATGAAACCAAGTCAGGTGACAGCCACTCTTCAGATTTTAAAGGAATCAAAATAAGCTGCGACTACTCTCAGTGGAAGTCCTAGGATTCACCGTAAGGCACAAAGGCTTCCTTCCCTTGAATGCACATGTTAACACTTTTTTTGTTCTTAGCAGTGTTCACAGTCATAAGACCTTAAAGTCAGATAAATGTACAGATAAGGAGGCAGTTCTGTTTTTTAAAGGGACAGAGCAAAGTAAAGGACAGGTAACGTACTGTCCTAGCAGGACAGCTCTGTGAGGGGATTAAGTTGCAGCCCCAGCATGCCTGAAGCTGCGTACAATCTCACGAGGTCTACATAGCTAGCTTTAAGCAAATAAGCCGTTGCCAGCTCTCAAAGGCAAAATAAATAAACCTAAACAAAATGTGCTTATTTTAAGACTACGGTTCAAAAACCAAGGGCTCCCTTCCAGTGACATTCTTTCCATTGGGTTCAATAGGCATTAGGGCCTTCAGATGTTTGAAACAGTGATTTCTGTCGGTATCTCAGGAAGCAGTCTGCTTTCATGGGTTTCCTTCTGCTGGCATTTTATCCATCTGTGTGGTCTGTTCTGAAGCTTGATGTGCCATGCTGCTGCAATCAGAGGAGATCCAAGGATTCCCCAAATGCTTTCCCTTGAGGGCACTTGGCATGAGACTTTGCCAGGGAAGAAGCACCTTTGAACACTGTTCGTTTGTACGATTTCAGAGATGAGGAGGCAGCAAGTAGCATTCAGAGGTTCAGTCTGGGAAAGATATGCCTGCCCCATTCACCGCAGTTTTTCAAACAGACCTCCCTGCCCCCAACTAAGGGCTGATCAGTTACACTGCGGGGCAAAGAAACCCATATGATATGAATTGACAGTGAAATGTATTTTATCAATGATCAATCACGGGCAAATTGGCCCAGAAAGATGACAGTGCCAGCTTCTTTCAAGGGATTTGCTCCTGGAAAGAGCAAGATCACTCTACTGTTGATGGTGAGTAATGCGGAGCAAAGAGGAACAGAGCTCCAGGATATCCAAGAGTTTCCGCTGGACCAGCTGCTGATTGCAGCAGGATTTGGAAAGTTTTCTTCCCCAGGGATCCCACCTTTCATTCCAGGTCTTTGTTCCACCCCACTTTTTTCAGTTACATCCTGGCAGGCTGGGAGACATCATAATCCCTCCAGCAAAATGGAAACCTGCACCAGCTTTCCCTGATCACCTTGAATGTTCACTGAATCTAAACCAGCAGGAACTACTTATTAAATAGAAATATCTTCAATAGTTATTGCAAAAGCATACACTGTTGCTATGATTTGTATTTCGATGCTATTGGGCATTGAAACTTTGGGAGCAGGACTTCAAAAAAATTTGATAACTGAGTATACACTATGACCAAGAGTTTCAAAAGCAGCTAACAGTGCAGAGTGCCTCTGCCTTCTGATAGCTTCTATGAACAAAATCACGGACTGAATTTTCCCATCAAGTCTACAGGAGACTTTCTAACTGAAGGATTATTTCAGAAAGATCACCTTCCCTTCCAAACCAAAAAGAGTTGCTCATTTTTTCCTACAGGTGTACTAAGTTCACAGAGTTAAACCTCTGTCAACACAAAAAGCAGTTTTGCATGTTGTTGTTTTCTGTGTTGTGGTATGATCTTTTTTATGTATATGCTTGCAGCCTGGGGTAAGACGGCTCTGGTATGGTATTTCAGGGAAGGTTTTCCTCATAATTTCTAGGACTACTGCATAAATGGTTGCAGATATAAAGGTGAGATTCTGTTCTCAGTGACTCGAAGCTTATAACAATGCAATTCCACTGAAAACTGTGGCGTTTTCCTGGTTTTAGCTACTGAACAAAGAGTAGAATTTAGCAGAGAGGGTTGAACGTGATTCAGTGCTTGCAAAAACAGAATGAAGAATTTTCAGCTGCAAGTTTCCCTCCCATTCTGGTGTCTGCCTTTATTGCTGTGCACTACCTTGAGGCTACAGCAAATCTTGTGCAGCGGTCATTGCAGCTTTGTAGGTTGGCTAACATACGACAAGCTTATTAAGTGACCTGAACGGCGCTCTGTTGCTAATGACTGGACCTCTCATCAACTCACACTCCCATTCTATGATTCACCAGCACTTCTTTCCTTCAGGAGCAAACCTTAAATGAAAGCCACATTACAGTCAACTTTCATTAACTTTCTGCAGGGTATCTCATCCCACTGACAAACATGCATACGCTTCACATATCTTTTTAAAAGCTAAGAGAAAAAGTATGTTGATTATGGCATCACCAGCACATCTGCATTATCAGAGATACTGATATTGGGTAAAATAGTGGACCAATATATGTTGATCTACACAAAAAGCAAGACTGAAGCTCTTCTTTCTGGAGCAACCTGACTATACACCATCTTGCTTTCAGCCCTTTTATCTGTTCTATGAGTAAAGGTGTGGATGCTTCGTGGGCGGGAAGACCGTACTCTCTGGGAAAACAAATGCATTCTTTACCTGCTCAAGCGATTTTTCTCATTACAAAAATGCGCCCAATGCAGTAGCCGCTGGCTATTTAAGAAAGCCTTCAGTCACTTTCAGTGGGGGCTGCGTCAGACCCAGTTGTGCCTGTCACAGAATGACCACACGTTTGTAGGGGCCAAGCTGTTTGCTGGCCTGCAGGCGAAAGTCAAAATATACAGATACTCTCATAACCACAAGAAATGTTATTGTAATCAAAAGAGGGTATAGGTTTGGCATTTTGGGATGTTTTTTCTCCAGACATTGCCCTGACAGGGCCCACCAGGATGTTTGTAGCAGATGTAATGGTGGAGATGTGCCGTGGCTGACAACAAGAGAAACTCAAACATTGTTTTGCAGGATGTGCCCAAGTCGCAGCTGCCCTCCACTTCAACTTAGCAGTTGAAGACATCCAGCAATTAAGACATCCAAGCATTTCATGTTGAGGAAAGAGGGAAAAACCCAGATAGTGCCATGAGGAGCGCATATCAAGGAAAGGCAAGTAAGTCCAGCACGGAAAAAGGAGGTAAACTACCCATTTGACCACTCATTCTTTTGTTAAGCTGTTTCTCAGGATGCAGTCATAGCATTAAACCTTTCCTTCAAAAAGTTTATGACAATAACATTTTTGTGCTGGTTCAGGGCAAATTGTCACTTCCACTCTCTTTCATTTAAGGCTGGATGAACAACAGCACTCCTCTGCTTTATTTAGTGGTAAAGGCTCATTTATATGATGCTACATCCCCTTTTCATGAATGTCTGGCTCTATTTTCTCTAACAGAATCCACCTGCCCTCATTGCAATTCCTGCAAGACTTGTCCATTTCCCTGACTGGATTCTTCCCTCTTTGAATTTATCTCTGATTTTCTACTTTCTTCTAGCTTCTCCCTCTCTCTCTCTTTCCTTCTCCTCTTGACTTTTCTCATATTGTGAAATTGCTATTGAAAATGAGTGCTCCTCAATCTCTTGTTCACCCTTTTACAACACAGCCGTCTTTCCTCTATGCTGCCTCTTACACCCAAAAGATCCTCCCAGGTCCTGCTTGTTAAGCATCTTCCCTGCTCCTAATCACAACTATGCAAAATTAGTGTACTAGTCATGATCAGACGGGGCAGGGGGAACAGTTAAAGCTTGTAAGTGGTGACTTCTGTTAAACACATATAAAGAAATTTGGTGGGTATTTTTCTTCTGGGTTTCTTTAGCAGCTGGGTACCTGAATCCTTTTTACAGCATTTGGAAAACTTTCTCCGGGAATCTGTTTGCTGTTTACAGGGGCTGCACTGGGTGGGCATCTATCCACCCTTCGCTCTGGATCAGACCAGAGCTCGGTGCAGAGCCAGCCGTAGACTATTTTGGCAGAGGGCAGTAACCAGGTGCAACTCCCAGGCCACCAGCTAGTTCACCCAGAGCCAAGTCTTGTCATGGCACCATACTGGGAAGAGCTTAGCATAGCCATAAAAACAGCAGCCTTCCCTGAGAATCTGTTACCAACTTCAGATTTAACATACCCATCACTCACAACGTGCTGGTATTCTTACTGTTATAAATGTCATAATATGTCATAACTGTTAAAGACTTTCCTGAGCAATTAGACGGAATAAGGTAGTTTTGCTAGAAACCCCCGGTGAAATACAGATGCCAAGCACTATTCTCTAAGACGAGAGAGAAGTAGCAGGTAAGTAATTTGAAGTTTTATCACTAAATTACCTGGATTACTTCTCTTTCTAAAGTAGCTAATTCTTATTAAGTAGAGATTTTATTTCTCATTTTCTACATTTATAGGAAAACAATGAGTTGCCTTGAAAAATATTACCCATTACACCCTAAAAAGTAAACAGTGGAACAATAGCTCGTTTCAATATCTAGACAATCTTACCTGTGTGCCTAAAAACACAAAACAAAAGAGATGGCAAACCCTGCAAAATTTTCCCCAACTTGTGCATAATCCCACCGATTCCAGTAAAAAAAAAAAATCATATGAAGAAATGTAAGCATGTATTACCTGTTGCACTGTGTTTCCTTTGTGATTTTACAAAAAAAAAGTTCAAATTGAGCCCTTACAGATTTAATCCAAGTTCAATTCTTGCCACTGGTTAGTGTCAGGATATTATTTAGCTGCCTTGAGCTGTTTCTCTATTTTATTGTCATCCAAATTTTTTTTCTCTCCTCGCAAATAGTGAGACAGTGTAAGGTGGTAGCACTTGTCAGCGTAAAAGGTGGGCTGGGACTCTGACTGGAATTTGCTCCCCAGTAGGTGAGAAAAAAAGAAAAAAGTCAATAGGGTGGGTAGATGCTTCTTTTTAGCAGCGTGCATCGCCTCTCATTAGCCACAGCTGTGTCTGTCCCCAGGGAGTAGCACATGCCTGGCACTCACTGATTTTCATGGAGAGTTTCGGGACATGCAGGACAGAAATAAATTGGGGCTGGCCTGCAACCTTTGCAATATTTGCCAGAAAATTAAAAATGTTCAGACGTTTTGGGTGAGCTACTATGTGCAAACATCTTTAGGTGCGTAGCTGGATTTTTGAGACCTTTCTTTTTCCCTTTCTCCCCCACAAGTTTCTTGTTGTTCCTTTTTTCCCCCCACTTTTCTGCCTTTTCCCCCACTGACCACAAGCATTTGAATCATTTCAATCCACCAGAAAAAGGCTGATGAAAACCCCTCCAAACTCTATTACTGAAAATAAATTTTTGGAAATAAATGAAACAGCTCTTGTATACAGGGAGAAAAAGGACCAAAAGTGGTGGAGCGATACTGGTCAAGTATCTGTACCAGAGCACTCTGCAGCAGCACTGACATAGCATTTTCAGTGTGGCTGCAAAACAGGAAGACCAGAAGGAAACAGTTCATTTAGGTCAGTCCTTTTTTTAGCTCAGTTATTTAATCTGGGTCAATTTTGAAATGAAAACCTAAAGCATTTTATTTTGAAACGGCCAGCGTGAAACATTTGGGTGTTGTTTTAAAATGTTTCCATGTTCTCCTCTGCTGTGTTGACTGACAGCTTCAATACACAGGCAGATCTGAAATGTCATCTTTTGGTGAATTTCCTCCTCCGCATTTGTTTTAATTATTATTTTCATAACTCTTACACCTCATTCACGAGGTTATGAGACGCCACCATAAGCCAGAGCTCCCTGCTGATGGCAAATGAGTGCCAGCAGCTCCAGCTTCCTACAATACCAGTTTGCTGTTCTGTAACTCATGCTCTGCTATTCCACGGTGATCGGTGATTTTGGAGGACTGCCTGGACCATGACATTGCCAGCCTCTGAGCGCTAACTCAGTAAGCAGTTCAGACTCAAGGTTTCTAATGCTGCCATTCAATAATATTCACCATTGACACATAGCAAGGGTTTGGGTTGGAAACTGGCAGTTTTTTCTTTTAGAAAGGCTGAGAACTCTTTCTGACACTGAGGTCTCTTCCTGACACTGACACTTTCGGACACTTTCTGATAGAGGGAGACTCATGCAGGTGTTGGAAGCCTGAAGCCTTCACTCTGGCTTCCAGAAAAATAAGAAGCAAGGGAGAGCATTGCGGGAAAATATAGATTATGTGTTGAGTAAAATACACAGGCAGCTTCTAACCTCCTCTCGGTTTCCTCTCTGCAAGTTCTGTGCGAAAAAACTTAGCACACAAATTTGTGACAGGGAGAACCTGGGTCGTGGGTTTTTTGGGTATGTTGGAGGTTGGTGAGAGGGTGCTGTGAAGAGCAGCATGGTGTGCCTTGGCTGACTAGGGTTTTACACCAAACTGGAGCGTGCAAGATTTGGAGTTTGCCTTTGCCCGCTAGCCTCAAGGAGATTTTTGGTCCTCTCACTGTGAACATTTGCTTTGCTTTTATCTTGTTCTGTCCCATGGATGGGACAAGTGGATATAAAGGAATAACATTCTCCTGGTATTCTCCTGCTCCAACTCGCCTCAGTCCATTTAGCACTTGTCCATCTCTGATCGTGTTTGAACCCAACTAGCTTTGTCCGAAGCTGGCCAGGCACACCATGTGTTTCACTCCATTAAGTCCAGGTTTTCTTGTGATGGAACAGAGCATCTAACATGCAGATTTATGCCCCAGGGTCGAACACATCCTGCTGTACTGAGACTTACGGTGTCTGTCTGGAAGACCTCAAGGGATTAAAAGCCAGTCTAAATTGAAAGGAGGATGAAAACGGAGAGGCTGCTATCAGTGGAGGGAAGGAAGCCGTTGTTTATGTATAGTCGGTCACTTGTAGGGCAGATGGGGAGACTATGCGCCTCCCTACATTGTTGTGTCAAACCTTAAACTGTAAACCTGACCTCCCAACACCTCCTGAGAGCGGGCAAAATAATCCCTAAATCATTCTGTTTTGGGCCTCTCAGTAGCTTGTGGGATTTTGCAGCCTGTAGGGTGGTTAGCCTCTGGGTCGTACCTTGGTGGGGTCGCACAATTATTGTGCTCTGCGAGGGGAAAAAGTCAGTTTAGATGTCGAGACTGATAAATCTTAGGACTTAGAGCTTTCCCTATGTTAATTTATCATTCCTACCAGTGAGACCTGAAGTATTTGCTCTTAAAAAACTGGACTTCTGTTGAGGGCTTGAGGGAGGGAGTGGTGGTGGTTTTTTCCAAATTTTGGCAACCTTGTGAGATTCCAGATGGGATCTGTTGACCAACACTTCAGAGTATGTACATGTCTGGTGTCAGGGCTTGTTTACTGGAGGTCATGTTCCAGCCAACAACCCCAGCCAACAGGACCATGCTCTGCAGTACTAATGCAGGAAATATATTCCTCAAGTACACCTAAATCTTTGAGTCCTACCCCATACACCAAATTAAACTAATGACTACTGGAACAATAATTTGATCTTTCCATTGTCATGTGGTCACTTGTTAATGTGTTTCGTGACATGTCAGCTTCTAGATCTAAGACTGATACGACTCCCTGAAGGTTAACCATTATTTTACATCTTATTCATTAGAAAGCAAAGGATGTCTAAGTGCCAGTGACGTGAGTTGTCTAAAGGCCTCTGTTTATGATAACTACAGAACAGCTTTAAAAAAAAAAAAAAACTGGCATTAATGGTGGCACAGCTCACATAGCAATATGTGGATGCCCTCCCTAGGGCATGAATTGTGAAACGATCCAGTTTATTCCTTTCCTCTGAGCAATGCCAGCCACGCTAAGAGTACATTTTGACATAGATTTACTGTAAGGCTGTAAGAACAGCTGATGTGCACTCAGCATAAAATGGTACCGTGGTGCGTTGAGCTTTGCCAGCAACCCTTGCCCACATTTTTGGGATTCATGGTTTCTCTGGTGGGTGTAGCAGTGGCCTGGGAAAAGAGTCGTCCATCTTCCCGCTTGAGTGTAGCACAGATCGACATAGCACAGTCCTTTCCTTGAAAATTCAAGGTGGTTAGACCTTAATAAAGCATATTTGCCTGTACTATTTGCAGCTGACTATTGGCAGAGCAGAGACCGGAGTGGCAGGCTACATGTCGAAATGCTCAGGCTTTTCCCTTGCATCATCTGCCCTAGCTATGAGGTGACAAAACCAGCCCAACTGTTCCTTGTCGCATAGCATAGCTATGCCACGGCTTTCATGGCAGATGACTGAGGTGAAGGTATTAGCATAGCTGACATTCGCTGTGCGCTGGCATGCCGTGCTGCCGGGCACTGCCCAAAGCGCTACGGATGCTCATGGCACATGCTCTAGCTGTCTGTGTGTCCATCCCAGCCCTGGCAGCTCTGCCCCAGCCCGCTGAGTACTAGAAAAAGAGAAATTAAATGTAGCACAAACAGTACTTTAAGGCTGTGATCACTGCTGCCTTCTGAAGCTGCCAGGGACTAGAACTCCTGCAGGAAGGGCCTCTTTCCCGGATGCCAAGACAAAGGGTCAGAAATAAGGGGGTCCGACTTTTCCCTGCCACAGCAGTGAGCTTGCCCAAGCACACCCCTGCAGCAGCCTGGTTTCTCTGGCTCACTGAAACACATTCCTGTTGGCCTCATCTCAAACCTCTGACGTCATTTAAAATCTTCATAATACATCCTGCCTTTTGGGACAGAGCAGATATATAGTCACAGGTAACTCAGCATACTATGTATGTCTTCTGTGTCCCTGATTTAAAAATCTCTTTTTTCTATGGTGACAGATCTGTCTGAAATCTAGGGGCTTGGCTTACACTCGGGTGAATGTACCATAAGGTCCTGGTTCTGCTCTCTGACCAGCTGAGTTAAACTTGCAGAATTAGGTTTCTGGGGCAGTTACCCTAAGAAAGTGAAGCTGAAATTTGCTGATGTGCTGGCCGGACGCACGGCCGGTTACTTGACTTCCAGCCGCGTCGTACCACATGGAACAACTCAACCACATAGGCAGTCGAGGGAAAAATGGATCAAAGATCCGCTCCCAGCTCGGCCACTCGCCGGTACATTGCCTGGTCACTTCAGACTCCAAGCTTGGCCGGCCTTCAGTCTTTCTCCCCTTCCACGGGAGTGCCGCTCCC
>NW_010559573.1:683-3561 GCF_000687285.1 Phaethon lepturus | reverse complement strand
TTATTTCCCTAATCCCTCTCGCTTTTAAAATATTCTTTCTCGCCTGCTTTTTCCCTTTGCTGTCTTTACTTTTAATTATTTTTTGTATTCCTTTACTGCCTACACTTTTTAGATTTTCTATCTACATCTCTGTTTTAGTTTGCCATCATTACATTGTTATTCTTATTGCCATAAGCACCGTCGCTTTTCAAGTTTTCTGTCTACTTTTATCCCGTTCGCGGTCCTTATTTGCCTACCTTTATTTTTTAATCGATTTCTTGCATTTCCTTAGTGCCTTTGCTTTTTACCTTCTTTTTCTCCAACTCTTGTAGTTTGCTCTCTTTTCTATATTTTATTCCTTTATTTCTCTAATGCCCATTGCTTTTTATATGTTCCTGCTATGCTTACTTTCCCCCCCGCCTTTGATGTCTGTATTTTTAAGTATTTGTCTTTCCTTAGTGTCCTCCATTTTTCAATTTTCTTTCTACGTGTCCATTTTAGTTCACAGTCACAGTTTTCTAATTTTGTTCATATGCCCTTAGTTCCTCTGGCTTTTAAAAGTTTCTACTTCTCTCGCCTTCGCCATCTTTATTTTTTAATTATTTCTTGTATTTTTCCTTAGCACCATCGCTTTTCAATATTTCTGCCTTTGTCTGCGCTTAGGTTGCTGCCACTATTTTTTAGTTCTTTCCCCTATTGATCCTTTGACCTTTAAAATTTTCTAATTTCACCTCTTTCGCCGTCATTATTTATTAATTATTTTTCCTTATTTTTTCTTAAGGACATTGCTTTTTAAATTTTCTTTTACATCTACTTTTATGCAGTTCACTGTCCCTCTTTTTCCAATTTTTTACTCTTAATTATTTTAGTTTTGAAATTTTGTTTCTCGGTGTACTTTTATCTCGCTTCCTGTCCCTATTTTTTTTTCCTGTTTCCTGTAACCCCTCACTTTTAAAATGTTTGTTCTATGTCTGCTTTTATTAGGATGTCTCTCCCTCTTTTTCATTGTTTCCCACCTGTCCCATACCTCCTCATGTTTAAATTTTCTTTCCTTGTCTATTTTTATGCAGTCGCTGGCTTCATTTTTTGATTCATTCTAGCGTGTCCCATACCCTGTCGCTTGTAAAATTTTCTGTTTTGGGGGGAACATCAAATAGATGTTCCCCCAAAAAACATTCTTTTTCTTCTCTGTGCCATCTAGGATGCCTCCTGAAATCTTCCTCACGCTTCGCAGAATTTGGGTAGCGCTTTACCTCCCTTTGGATCGCTCTTATCCCTCCGAGCCTTTCGCGATCCCCCTGCTCCCGGTCACTGGGCCTCCCGAGACCTTCTTTGTGTGCCGCGGCTTCGTTTGAGCTCTCGGGTGGACTTTGCTACTCTCGTTCCCTCAGAAACGCATCCTTGGGTTTGTTTGTACCTTATCGTCCTCTCCGCCACCTGAGGCGCCTCTGTTTGCTCCCTGGCCTCCCAAGGACACCTGCACTCCATTCATACTCCCTCCAGACTTCCTCCTTCCTCCAGAGCCGTCTTTGGTCTCTCTGGCCCATTTGAGACCCCTCTCGTGGTGTCACAGCACCTATAGATGCCTTTGAGGTTGCCCTTAGCACACCTTTAGCTTTGGAGCAGACCTCGCAGACCTCTCGTTCCCTCAGAAGATGTCCTGGGTCCCTCTAGCAGTGCCTCTCTTTGTTCCCTGGCCTTCCGATGACAGGTTTACTCGCTTCCGATCCCCTCTGGATTTAATCGTTGCATCCCAAATCCTTCTTGTGTCTCTCTGGCTCCCTCAGGACGCTTTTGCTCCCCGTCATGATGCCTCCTGAGACCTTCCTTGCTCTCCACAGTGCCTTGTAGCATGTTATCTCTTTTTCTGTGTCTTTTGTTCCATCAGAGCCTTCCGTCTTCATTTGTTACGCAGTGCTCCTTTATCCTTCCTCTGCCATCGAGGGTGCCTCTCTCACTTAGTTGCCTACAATGTGCCTAGGTGCCCTCCTGAGACACCGAGGCCCTCACTCAAAGTGTCTCCAAGCCTTCTTTTCTTACTCTGCCCCCTCATAAGTCTTCTACTCTCTGTAACAGTGTCTTCAGAGTCCTTTCTCATACTATGGCACTCTTGTAGCACCCTTGATCTCTCTGTGGGTTTTGTTGGTTGGTTTGGTTTTTTTTTTCTCCACATCAGAGCACTCTTACCTTAATATTTGCTGTTTAGGATGCCTTTATTTGACCCCCAGCCTCCTGACGACATCCGTACTTTGTCGAAATCCCCTTCAGAGTTCCTCATTGTTATCTCTGAGTCTTTTTTGGGGTCTTGGGGCCCCCTCGGGACTCCTCCGCTCCCCTTGCTAAGCTCTCGGGAGACAACCGCTATGCCTTTGAGCCCTGTTTTGGCTCAGCAGGTCGCTTTGCACCCCTCTGTTCCTCTCTGAACCCTTCCCATGTCTGCATCCATTACCCGGGTCGGTCTTTGCATCCTCTGATCCGCTCAGCGTCCCTCCATTCGGTACCTTGAGGACATCTGTACTTTTTTCAATTTCCTTTTGAGCTTATTGCATCCCCAAGACTTTTTTGGTCTCTCTGGCCCCTTCGAGACCTCTCTGATCCCTGTGACGATGCCTCTTGTTCCACCAGAACCTTTTCTGTCACTGTCTTGATGCTCCATGGCGGTCTGTTTTCTGTCTTACGGTATGTTTCTATACGGTACCTGGTACCCAGAAGATGTCTATCGTCAGCTCGGATCTCCTCTTCTGTTTCTCAGACGTGTCGATATAGATGAAGGCTATTGCCTCATCTCCTGAGGTTTTTTTGTTGCATTTTCTAATTTATTTTTTTCTGAGCGACTTTGGTGTCAATTAAGCCGCTTTATACACTTTCTGCGACATTTCTTGTATTTCTGTGGTTTTTT
>NW_010559573.1:0-233 GCF_000687285.1 Phaethon lepturus | reverse complement strand
AAAGGTCACTTTCTCTGTTTAGTGCTTCACATGCTGTAAATTTAAGGCAGATAAGAAAACTTGCTGCTGCTTCTCTGGCCGCCTTTATGCCTTCTGGCGGTTCCCCCCTCCTCTCTCCCAGGGGACTGTGGGAAGCGTGGTGGGCAGGGCCCGGGGTATATGAGCCACAGCCTCGCATCGGGGAGCTCATTCAGCCTCTGGTCTTCTTTCAGGTTAGTGCTGTGCTGTTTCTG
>NW_010559572.1:235-15632 GCF_000687285.1 Phaethon lepturus | reverse complement strand
GGCTGGGTGCAGCCGGGGTTGCCGAAGGCTCCCAACTCTGTGCTGGCCCCGGACACACGGAAAGGGTTTAACCCTTTGCAACCAGCCTTTAGGAAGGAAGAGGAAGGCTGGTCAGTGGGCAGGAGGAGCGGGGAGGGTGTGCGGTGAGGATTTCAGTGCCACCGACTTCTCCCCCTCCCTTCCCATGGATGCTCATGATCTCCCCTGCCCTGGGTGATCTAGCTGGGAAGGGGGAGGCAAGGGGGCGGGGAACGATTTCAATCACTGCTCCCTCCTGCTCCACAGCTGAGGGTCATCTGCCTGTTGTACCCACTGCCGGCGGGGAGAGAAGGCACTCTTCCCGCAAGGCTTTCCATGCGAGGTTTTCTCCCTGACGGAAAATTTGCAGTTCCCTGAAGGAAGGGCTGGCTTAGAAGAACAAATAATTCTGACTTTATTTTAAACTGCGGAAAAGCGCGTATATAAGCACACAGAGGAAATCAGTAAACCCTGGCTCACGTTAAAGGGGATGTACAAAAAGAACAGGATTTGCTAGTCCCGGTTGGAGCGATCAACATCAGTTTTACTGCTGCTTTGCAGATTCTATATGAGCTTTAGCTACAAGTCTCTCTTTAGCAAAAAGCCCCCCATATTTCAGAAATTGTCTTTAAAATTATCACATTAAAATAGTAACTGTAAATAAGCATTTCACACGCTTAGCATCTACTGATCATGCCTTCAGTTTACGATCTTCCACATTTTGCTCTGTATTTTATACTTGAAAAGTCTTTGAGATCAACAGGCTCCTTACACTTATTTGCGCCATGAGCCGCAAGTAGGAACCCAGGACGACTGGCACACGGAGGTGCCGCGCTTTGGCACACACAGCCCCCACCGGGACTGCTCCTTGCTGCATCTCTTCTTTCCCATGCATGTGTTTGCGTCTTTTTCCACTCCCTGCAGTCTTTTTCCCCTCCATGAAGATCCCCTCCAGAGTTTATCACTTGCGGAGCTGAGAGCCCACCGTAGCTACTGCCACAGCAGTGCAACACTCCCGCCCTCCCACTGGTGAAAGGGAGTGCCCGTGCATGCACCCCACTGCTGCGGGATGGGCAGCGGGTTTGTCCGGCACGGACCTACTGACTTCAGCTAAAAGTCAGAGCTGGCACCCATGGCCCATTTCATGAGCTCCTGAAACAGTGACAGCACCTAAAGAAATTACTCTCTAAGCAAGTCCAGAGCTCTGGCAACAGAATGCTTCTGTAGCAACACCAGATGCCTCAAAAGAGTAAAACTGTCTCCCCTTCTCCGTGTGCGCTGCTGAGGTCAGCCGGAGAAATCAGAGTGTATTTAAAACAATTAATATTTTAAATACACTGATGAAGTCAGCATCAAAAAAAAGCCATACATAGAATTAACGGAGACTGTGGACGTCCCAGTCCCCTAAATTTATATAACTCTTTCTCTAGAAAAGCTCTGTACAGTAGATGAGGATGTTTCCTTCCTTTTCGTTTCAGCTAGGTCACAATGATAAACAGGAACCTGAGAAAATTTTGGATTGTCGGGAGGTCTGCCTATGGTCAGGTGCTGTGGCACGGCTCAGCACGCTTACAGTGCGCAGCAGGCATTAACTCACCCCGGCTCAGCCCCCACCTCCTGCTCAAACAGCCTGGCTTTCTGAGAAGCCTTACAGGGCACGGAGAGCACCAGCAGCAGTTCTATCCAGGTGTCGGTAGGCAGTGTACAACCAGAGGTCCCACGTGGTCCCAGCCTCTACCTCTCCCACGGCCTTCACTGGCAGGCTCACCATCATGGTGGGACTGCACACAGCAGTCAGCTGCAGGTGTGAGAGAAACCTCGGACAAGAAGAAGGATGCTACTGCTCACTTCCACACCCAGCCCCTAACCTCAGCTAACAAACATACTGCCCAGAGCCAGGGAGCCTGGGACTAACGTGAAGAGGTAGATTTTCTGCAGTTTCCCACCCACTGAAGTCTGATCACAGGTGAAGACACCAACTGCTTCCGCCACTAATCTGCTTTACTAGGGCAATTCACAAATCCCCAGCAGCTCTGTGACGGCTGGGAGTGGGAGCCCACACTTTAGGTAATCAGCCAGTTCACTGTGCTTAAAAGAGGATAAAAGTTTTATCACACTACAGCTAGCTGAGAGATCTCAGGCTGCTCTCAGATGTCCAGCCCACAGGACATCCAATTTTACAGCACCCTCTTCTACCAAGCTCCCTGTGACCAGTGGAGTTGCTCCATCCCAGAGGAACGCAGCTCCTGAAGACTATGCATCTCCTGTAGGCATACGCACCACAGGGATATTCGCTTTTGTGCAGCCAGGAAAGACAGAGTTAACGATAAGCCTCCCTTCTGCTGCTGCCTGCTGCCTTCTTGCATTAGCTGAGGGCAGGATGGGGATTTCTGGCACCCAGAAAAGCTACGCCTGCAGCGCTGGTCAGTGTATGCTTCCCACGCACGTGCTGCTCCCGTGCCTTCTCCCGCCTGCTGGGAGGTCTGTCCTTCTCCCAGCCATGCCTGTTTGGCAGATGGGATTTTTAAAATGCCGTAATATGCAGGAAGAGATCTCATTTCCTATGCTGCTTGAAGATACAGTCATACACAACACAGGGAGAAATATATAACTGGACAAAGTTTTTCAGATGATCTTTTTTTCCTTTCAGGAAAAGGCAGATTTATGAGGAAAGCATGTGGTATTACTTGTTACGTAACAGCAATGCATTTCAAGGTTATTCAGACTTGTTGTTAGAAGGGTATTTTTTTTGACTGGAATACCTTAACATTTTTCAAGTGTGCTGGAATTTTCAAGTGAATTTTTCAAATTAATCTGACTGACCCCAATTTTTTTTGTCCAGACATCTTTTTCCACATTTTCAAAGGACCAAAAGAAGGCATCAAAATATAAAATGTGGTAGAACAAAAATCTGGTCCTTATTTAAGTGAAATAAGATGCAAGCAAGTTCATCCATTTCTAGATACCTGTCTTCCTAACACATTGAGAAAATAATTGCCAGCCTGACTTTTCCCCAAGGTTTTCATTTTTTGGTAAGTTTTTCTCCAGGCTGGCTCTGCTTTTGACTCTACTCAAGGGGACGTTCCCATTTCATATCCAGGAGGGAGCTAATGAAGACCACTACTCATAATGAGCCCTCAGGAATCAATTAGTTTCTTTCCATAAGGCCCCAACACCTACTAAGAGAGAGGCTCAAACAAAGAACTCACAGTACACTGCTCTGGAGGATAAACAGTGCTGGCACAGAGAGATGCAAACTAGTAATATAGATTTAAGTAATTACAGAGAACAAAATCAATGTTCAGATTTTGGGATGATCTTGAAGTCTTTTTTTCCCTTCTGCTACAAGAAAAGTCCTTGATTGTCTTTGGAAGGAGAAAAACCCCAGTGATTCTGAAAAACTCCTCTTACTGTAAGTCTAGAGCAGCATTTTTTTCACTGGTGGCTAGAGACAGCCTAGTGTCCTGAGGCTATCCACAGCCTTGGTAACTCCCTTTCCATGACAGTCAATAGGCCTGTGGGCAGACACAGATCACAGCTCATATTTCCTAGGAAACCTTTTATTAACCCAGCCATTACTGGAGCCAAAACGTTGATATTAATAGCAGACATCTAACCACAGATCACATTTATGTACTGCCTCCCAAAGTTCTCACACACATGCCCGTGCACATTTGCACACACTCATTGCTACAGGGCTGAAGCTGGGAGACCAGCCCCAGCTGTTTCCTCAGACGTGGGATGTTGCACTGACACAGCAGAGGCTTTTAGGTAGGTGTTTGGAAAGCCCCTCCAGTGCTCCTTTGTTTCACCAGCTGCATGTACAGCCCTGCCTCAGCCCTTCGTGGGAACCCAAAAAGACTGCTGGTCTCCAGAATCTAACAGCTCTTGGGAGACTTTCACACACTGCCCTCAGCTTGTACTTCTCCTCTTTCCCCTGCTGTTTTCTGGTAAATATTTTGCATCCATAGTCATTGGCACCTACAGAAGCCATTCACATAAACTCACATAGAGAGGTCCTTTATGGTACCAGGACCATAAAGTGGATTGTACCAACAATCCATTGCTTTCAACTGAGTTATGTCCTCTAGAAAATATAAATTTGATGGTTCCTTCATAATGTGGCATTGGTGGTGGTGGTAAATAATTGCTATTAACTTTGCTTAGCCTTTCTGTCTTTTCTCATTTGATATTAATAAAGAGACAAGGCTTTTTATTAAAAAAAAAAAAATCAAACGATGGTAGCATTTTCCCGAGAAACACCTTTGCTGACTGCCAGAGTGGTGAAAGCCAGCATTCTTACCAAGTACTTTACCGAGCATTTTATAACCAGACACTTCTACCTTAGCATTTTCTGTCTTGTGGGTAGACATACTTCCTCTCTTCTGGAGCTCAAGGGTGCCCAAGAAGTGGCAGGGTACCTCCAGGAATGTAGAGAGCTCCACACTGAAGTAACAAACAGTCCTGGCTAAGAGGAGCCACCACCAGCAGCGGTGGCTTCACCGAAGCCAGGTGAATGAAGAAGGTGATGAAGAAGGCTGATGTGGAGGCTGACTGGTAGCGTCTTTCCAACATCCCTCCTTTTGCACCCATCTCAAGTGCTGGATTTCTTCCAGGTGGAGCACAGCATTTTTTGGGACAGGCAGAAAGTGGATGGTGGCAGGTGCCACCTGGGGGTAGACAAGCTGGCTTCCAAAAGGCTGTAGACCCAGTCACCAGGCTGATGACATTCAGGAAAGAAAATAATTCTAAACTATTGTTTGCAAGTAACTTTTTAAAGTAATAAATGTTGAGTGCCAACTATGAAAGAAGATATGGCAAAAGCAGTAAAGTGAAAACTACTGTTTTTAAAAGTACATATCAGTCAAAGTCCGAGGCAAATACAGTGGTTTAACTTGAAAAGCTAGTGATGAAACAATTTCAATATGTCCACAGAACTGCTGCAGCTTGTGTATACACCTGTGTGCTATAACTTGCAAGCTGGGCAAGAGACAGCCAGTGGTGGAGACATGCATGGAACTGGAGGGTTCAATCATACGTTCTAAACCAGCCCCAGAAAATGCTACATTTGCATTATTTCAATTGAAATAATTAATGCACAATAATGGAGCCAATGCACAATAAATTGAAATGTTAAAATTCCAGCATTCTGTTAAATTTATTTTTAAAAAAGTTTATGCAATGCAGTGTGTGACTTTTTTAATTTCTAAAAAATTTACCCCAAGGAAAACCATTATTCAGAGACCGGAGGTTGGGTTACACTCACCATTTTCAGGGAAAATTTGTTTGATGTTTAAGAATTATGTGTCTCACACAAGTGTTCTTTATTCACTAAGTGCTCTGTTTCATGAGGAGGGTGGCTGCTAGTGTTCAGTACAGGATAATACTCCATCCATCTCGTGTTGGATTGGATTTCATCCCTCTGAGCCATGCGAGAATCACAACAATCTGAATTGTAACCCCTGAGATTCAGTGCTAGAAGCCCAGTAATAAATGGAAGTCATTATGCTGCTTGTTCACAATCTCCCTAGAAGAAGGGATTCTTTTCACCTTCTCTTTGAAGAGAGGGGCATACTGATGGGCTTCATCAAATACCCTACACTTTTGTAAGGGGGTGTGGAGCAAGCACTTTGCTTACAGCACATCTCCGGTTCGGGGCCTGCCGAAACAGCCTTGTCCGCCAGGACCAACACCTGCTTGTTGCTCACTGCGCACTGGCAGAACAGCAGCACAACGCAGAGGGCTCCCAGGGAAATCCGTGTTCTTCCCCCAGACTTCACTGCAACGCTGGCCAAAAGCAAAAGAAAAAAGAGCAAAGCTGATTGTTCCCCTTTCCTAGGGCACCGTAAAGCAATAAAGGTTTGGCAGCCAAATGCGGTCCTCAGCAGCAACTCCTTGCCATTTCTCTGCATAGCTGTCCCCTTTGCACAGCAGTCCCCAAAGACAGGAATGTCACGCTCACAGCCACGCCGAGCGCACCCGAGGTGGGCAGGGACGATGGGGATGTTGTTGCCCCTCAAAGCCAGCACCCACCTCTGGGGCAAGCATGCCACTTGTCCTATTCAGAAACCATATATGCCACACGTATATCAGTTCCCAGCTGGCACAGCTGCTCCTGTTCTCTCAACAAGCTCTACCCTGTTTCTTGCACTTCTCAGAATTTTTAATCAGGTCTTGACTTCTCCAGCATAACTTAGTTTGTTACTAAACATACTAAATGCTGTTGCAGAGTCTAGATGGTGTTCCTTTATTTTATATGCCTTGGAAATCAATAACCTTTGAAAAAAAGTAGGTTGAGAGATTTTCTTCTTGCTTTCACAGAATCACAGAATCATTAAGGTTGGAAAAGACCTTCAAGATCATCAAGTTCAACCATCAACCCAACAGCATGATGGCCACTAAACCATGTCCTGAAGTGCCCCATTCACATGTTTTTTGAACACTTCCACTTTGACACATTCCTACTGCATTTTAGTTCCATTTTGCACTCATCTTCACAGGTTTAATTGTTCCCAATATATCTTTCTACTTTTAGCATAAGCAGTGGTTTGACATGAAGGGAGGCTTGCCCCAAGACCTTCACTGCCTTTTCTTCCCTTTTAACTCAGGTGTTCCCTTTGGTTGTAACCAGTCAGAGGTGGCAACCTTTTGCTCCCAGTTTGATAGAGTTACTTAAGAACCTTGTTATTGATTTTGCAATTGTGTGGGGGCTTCTGGGGCCACTATCCCTAAAGCAAGCAAGTCTAACCCTGAACCCATAGTCACCACATACGCTGAGTAGGCTGCTTGTCTTCTGTCAGCTCGTTAGGTGTGAGGACTGCTTATTCTTGGGTAAGGAGATGTAGGAGTTGATTCAGGACTAGCAATCATTGCTTCTTAGCTAGGGAGGTAACCTCTCAGTATGGCAGACCATACTCGGGATGGGAAAAACATGATGGGCAACTGGCTGAGGGACAGGGATATTCCCATGTAGCTGAACACCAGATCCAGGCCCTGACAGCAAATGTTTGATGTTCCCAGGGCCGAAGGACAGGGCATGGTGCGTGCCTTGGTTTGAGTGCTCTGCAGGGACTGGAGAGGGCACAGCTGGAGCAGGGAGTATGGTCTCCATGAATTTTACCTGATGAAACAAAACTCCTCAGGAAACAAATGGCAGAGAAAGGGGAAGACATTGTTCCAGCTGGTTTCTTCCAAGAATATTTGGATTTAGTTTTTGTATTTCATTCCAATGCTTCTGCTGAAATTACATAAAATGGGTTTGTTATTAGTTAGACATGAGGCACAGATAATAAAGTCTCTTTGGTTTCGAGGACATCATGTGTTGCTCAGAATAACCTAGGGTTATCAGTGTAGCCACTGGCTTATCTCTGATTAAGACTTACGATTACCTTCATTCCACCTGGCTGCTTGAGTAGTAATGGTTAATGATTTCCCCATGATGAGCATTTTCATGCTCTTTCACATCCTCCTGCAGTTCACAGTCCAAAAGCCTGTTTTGCTTGTAAAGAGAAAACTACAGACGGATGGGTTAAGCTGCTAGGTAGTGTTTGGCATTGCAATTGATCTCACCCAGTTATATTACATAAGTGAGGTGAGAAAAAGGGAAGAATAGGTCAGGGCTGGAAGAAAATTCCATATGTGAAAGATCTAGGAGCTCCATTTCCTGATAACTCCCCTGGAGAGATTGGTGTTCCTGACAGCATCTTCCAGCAAAAGGGATCCTCCTTATCTTGTGCTGATAGTAATCATAATCCCCTCCAGACACCAGGCAAGACTTCTGACTTCACCCGGCACCGTGCTGAGCCAGGCCCAGCACCACCCTGTGGGGGATGCTAACACACTACCTGGATGACCTCCAAGCTGCAGGAAGGCAGGAAGCACAGAGGCTTTAAAAAAGTGCTCGGTGTTATTCTCAGCACTGTGAGTCTTTATGGCTGCAGACAGTTGCAGAGGTTGTGCTATTCAGGAACCAAGCATACGTCTTCCTCAGCATAGGGACGATTGCTTTTTAGTCCTCCAGAAGATCACCACTATTAGTCCTGTGCAGAAGATATAGGAGCAATCTCTGTATATGAATTTTGCTCGCGATATTTTAGCAGGTCATTCTGTGCCAGAGTGTCTGTCCAGTTGTTAGAAGGTTTGCACCTGCCATGATACCTCCTTCAATGGGGTGGGCACCAACACATTCCCTCAGTTCTGGTCGGCAGCTCGTAGATTGGTACCGTCCTAATAGATATGCTGAATTTAGATCATTATTCCTCAGGTTTGAGCCTGTGGTAGGCAAGCCAGGTGGGCAAGTGTCAATGTCAATATTTTGCCTGGAGTTTTGATGCAGGCCTAAATGCAGGATCATTGGACATAAAGCAGTTATCTGTCTCCTGCCAGAGGGGAGAGTTGAGTTTTCCCAACACAAGCACTAGATGGATTGAGTAGCTTTCAGTATCCCTGTGACTATAGTCATTGTGTTGAAAACTTCTTCAAAACCAAACATTTTCTTGTAAAAAAAGTCCAATTTAAGCTGTCATTTTCTAATAAAAAAGCCTATTGTTTATACTTTCCATCTCAAGCTAATCAGCCCGAAATTAGATATTCAACGGCATTCTGATTTCATTGAATGGTCATAAATCAGGTCCTGAAAACTCTTTATTTAGTTCGATGTGTGCATCTCCTCATATTCACTTACTGAGGTTCAGACATATCTTTACCCCGGAGAGCTGCAAGTAAAGTTGTGTTTATGCAGCAGATACTCAGAGAGACACTATGCTGCTGAGATGCCCAATTAGTTCTAAGCTCTCATTGAAACAGTATATGTTGCTCACACGGTCACATTAGTTCTCCTTTATCTTTTTCTGAGAAGCTATACAGGTTGTTGAATAGACCTTGTAGGACTTCTCTATCCAGGTACTCAGAAGAACATCAGCAAAAATGTGTTAGGATTTCTTAATTTAGGTTTTATGCCAATCTTTCTGAAAAGCAGCTCTTTCAGGAAGGATTTTACAATCCTTCAGTCACCAACTCTTCCTTGTCTTTGTGTCTGCCAAGCCACTGCCTAACTGGAAGGTGACAGAAACGTGGAGTGCTTGAGGTTCATCTGACATCAACCATTTGTTTCAACAACAAAACTTAAGAGTCCTTTGGCCTGAGAGGTGTTTACAGAGTCTGTCAGAGAAAAGAGAAACTCCTGCTCAGGGATCTCACCTGGGGGAGCAGACTGGTGCCCAAGCTTCCTAAAGGGAAAACAATTCCCACCTGTGCTACTCCTGCTGCATGCAGAGCCACCTTCTCCCTCCCTGCAACCAGCATAGGAACCAGCTCCACCACACTTCATGGCCTGGCTGCTTCCTCTGTAGTTACTATGGTGGTGCCAAATTTTATCTCCCTGACTTTATGAGGCCCCCTCCCACCTATGAGGAGATGCTGCTCTGAGGTATGGAGGCTGGTGCTAGAGCTCTCTGTTGGTACAAAAGAGCGAGCAAGAAGGAAGAAGGGGTGCAGAGCCACACGTAGACTCCTCCACAGCCCCAACCCTGCCTGGTGTGCTGTGGCTGACACTGCTGTAGCTGCCTCTACCTGAAAACAACACGGGGTTAAAAAAACGTGCTTTATCCCTCAAATGAAGTTCCTGACTCTTCAAGATGCAAAACAAAGAACACTTGGACTGGTGGAAAACGCATTGCATCTTGTCCTGGTTTCAGCTAAAACACAACACATCTCCTTTCCCAGTCCATACATGTTGCTGTGGCTTCTCCCTACCCAAGGATATGAAGATAGCACCTGTTGTATTTGCCTCTGTAAGACTATTTTTCCAGAGTTATTGGTGTGAGATTATTTGACTAGTTTGGAAAAAGGAAGAATTCTCAGCTGTTGTGTTCTGGGAGTATTACGATAGGAGGACAGGGAAACCATAACCTCATTTTTCAGTGCTAGGATTTAATAACTTGAAGTAAAGCTGAACAGCTGATCTTTAAAGGCTTGCCCAGAAGAATTCTTGCTCTGTTTGCAGAAGATGATGTACTACTGTTGATTGAAGAGACGTAAGATTAAAATTTCCAGTACTGGCTGTTAGTGATGAATAACCAGAATTCCTCCCCACCCATATACATGCTGCATGTGTGGGGTTTTTTGGCAGAAATATGCCCTAAAGATGCATCTCTTTAGAGCAGCCAGATTGGATGCAGAAAGGTATTTTCAATATCCCTACAAGAAGTTTCTATAGTAAAGGTACATACATAAAACTCCAATATCTGAAAAAAAACCAAAACAAAACAAAAATTAAATCTGTGTGATCATCTAAGGTATGCTCATTTTTTATTAATCCAAACTCAAAGGCAGAAAACTAAATACAGTTTCTTATATGACCTTTCTCCTTGGTGCAGATGTGCATCATCAGTGTATCCAAAATGTTTATCAGCACGAGTTGAAAAATACATATACTTCATGTTCTAGTCACCTATGCACTCCTGGATGTTAAGGCAGCCCATATCCCCTGTCTGACCTGTGGGATATGGCTGTTTCTTTCTCCTGTATTATCCAGGCTTCTGTGACCTGGATAATACGATGTAAGGGAAGAGACAGTATTTGAAAAGCATTCAGCATGCAGTAACTCAGAGAGCAAGATTAACAATCAAGAGTCCTTAATGCGAGTACTGCTCATCGTCAGGGGCCTCGATGCCACAGTTTGCATCCATTTCTGAGACGAGCTGGGACTGCACAGCCAACACGGGTGTTACCCTCAGCCAGAGGCGGAACGCGAGTGTAGGGGCGTGAGGTTGCTGCCTCAACTTCTGTCGCTTCAGGTGCTCTCACTACCCTGACTTCCAGCTGCTGATCCAGAGAGGAGTGGTATCCCATAAATCCTGTGTTGAACTTGCTGGCCCCACACCATTGTCCCGGCCACCCTAAGGCATCTGTAAGAGCGAAAAGTAATGGCATCACTCTTCACTTTTCCCTGCTTCTAGGCAATCCAGTGCTGGGCCTTCAAAATCTGCTGTCCCTTGCCACTGACCCCAGGGGCTGACCACTGGGACAAAGAGCAGAGGGTTTATCAGTGACTAAGGCAAATGCCAACACCTACCCACAGTTTGAATGCTACCACACTAAATAATTTTCAAGCAAAAGTCTGTAAAAAGTTGCCTGACAAGTTTGCTGACCTGCTGATACTGAGCAGCAACAGAGTGCCAGGAAACCTGGAGAGTGAAAGAGCAATGGTAGAGTGATCCTGGGTGGTCACAGGCTGACTGTAATCCCAAAGAAAATAAGAGGAAGAGGTGATTCAATCAATCATGAATGAAAGGATTCACTACAGCACTTGTTCTAATGTAAACGGCAACATAAATGCAAATATTTGCTGACTTAATTTCATTCTCAGATAAGAACAGAAGATTTATAACAAAAATTATTTCACAGTTCTAATCTGCTTACATTTTGGGAGATACTCTGCACTGCCTTCTCCTAATAGTTTCTCAGCATCAGTACTAGGTTTAAAGCCAGGCTAACAGATCACAAAAAGTAGCGTTCTGTAAGGAATCATAACTGAATGGGGACAGTGCTAATGTGGCCTCATAAGAAGCAGTATAAGGATTCGTATCACCAAACACATGCACCAATGCACTCTAAAAAATAATAATTTGCTAGTAAAATTTGCTGACCACAGTTATAAAGGCTGATACAGTTAATAAGCTGAACTTAACTCAAAAGTATATTTGCCTTGTTAGAGTTAAGTGCAAAGTTACATGTGGGAATGAAAATGCAGCTAACTGTATGGGTAAAACAAAGAATGGAGAACCATATCTTGAATTTAAAATGTAGTGGCCAAAATCCCTGAATGATGTTGCAGCAAAAAAAGGCTAATAAAATAATTGAGTGAATAATTGGCAGATCAAGCTTAAGTAGGAAGACGATTTTACTTCTGTGGGTGGCACTGACCACAGTAAAGCTCTTAATGAAATATCATGTCTGTATTTGTAACTTTCTTTCAAATGCCATCACATGGAAATAAAACTACATATTCAGTAATGCCCTTCAGCAAGGGCATGCTCACCTAGTTTATCAAGTAAGTACATGGCTGAAAGGCAACTTAATTTTATTTTACAAGTAAGTTTAGGTAAAGAAAATGCTGACTGCTCAAGGATTCTTCCAGTTAGAAAGAACAGCACAAGTCCAATACATTCAAAGGAAAAGCTTACAATTTCTAGTTGGAAAAGAGGAGGGTGAAAAACTGGGAATGGAAAAAAGTGATAAACTAACGGAAGGATCAGGCTCCCAAGGTAAGTGATGGACTTCCACTTTCTTGACACCTTCAAGAATACTCTTCTAGGAGACTGCAGAGGAGCTGAATGAAATTATATGGTCTATTTTTCACAATCCTGGTGAAGATCTTGGACTTACAGCATATTTATGCATCTGTTGTGACAGGTGAGTGAAGACTATAAAAAGTTATTTCCAGAAAGCGAGATGCTGCAAATGTAGCTTTGATGTCTGAACAGATGCACTCTAGGTTATTGGTCCACCAACCTGAGTTCTTGAAAGGAAAAAAAAAGAGAGAGAGTAGAAATTCTACAGTTATCTCAGAAAAACAGTTGTCTGTACTATGATTGATTTCCACATTTTATTTTCTCTCCCCCTATCTCCAAAGAATATCAACTCCTTACAGATCTATGATGCAACTAACTAGGGTGGAAGGGAGAAGATACATTTCTGTCAATAAAGAGTATAAATGAATTATTTAGAGAAAAACAACTTCTCAGCAACAAATACACAGTACATTAAACAAACTTTTGTCTTCTAAGATCGCAGTGTTCCACTCTGTGTGTGTGAAACAGCACACATGCTACTTGAATGTCTTTTTTTGTGTCAATAAGCTAAAACCATGAAATCCTACACAATTATTAACAAAAGACAGCACCCCTCCTCCCCTCCTTAAATGCTCCTACATCTGCTGAAAAAAAGAGCTGATGAGTGCTTTCAGGTGATACTGTTTACTCTTTAGTGTCATCAGCTGCTGCACTTGAGTGCACACCTTACCCCCTCGAAGGTCCCTCTTTCTGCTGGTGGGATGTGTGTACCTGCCAGCCAGACCCTGCCAAACCTACCAGCAAACTTCCTCTTCACTGCCCGCACAAAGTGTACTTTATTTTCTCTTACAAAAAGACTTCCCCTGCCTCTTTAAAATATTCTATTCTATTCTATTCTATTCTATTCTATTCTATTCTATTCTATTCTATTCTATTCTATTCTATTCTATTCTATTTTAAAATATTCTATTCTATTCTATTCTATTCTATTCTATTCTATTCTATTCTATTCTATTCTATTCTATTCTATTCTATTCTATTCTATTCTATTCTATTCTATTCTATTCTTTACCTATGGTTAGCATGAGAGTTGCCAGTAAGGCTGGGGGTACAATGCTTCCACTGTTCCTCTCTTTGCAGCACCACAGTGTGCTTGCTTTATATAAAAGCTCTGCCTTTCCCTTCAAAGCAAGATTTATCTCTCCCAACAGTCCTCTCCCCTTTTTGTTTAGCAATCAGAACAGACAGATGTTTTACAGAACATTCTTTTTTAAATCACTCCAATAATTTCTGATTTTACTACCTAAGAACAATAAGGACATTATATGAAGTGAATAAATTGGGAAAACTCACTCAAAATACTTTCTGTAATTACAGTATTTGAAAATAACTTTTTCTAGGCTTCAAAAGTTTTGTTTTAAACACAACAAAATATAAAAAGATTCATTAAGATATGTGTGTAGTTATTCAGGCATTTGCCAAGTCTAAAAAGAAAAGAAGACATGAAGAATGAAGAGTGACAGAAGTGCAGGAAACTCAAGGTTTTACAGCTATTATTTGCACAGTAAAATAAACCTTCAGGAACTAAAAAAGAAATGTACCCGTCTTCACCAACATTTCCCTTTCTACAGACACACCTCAAGAAGTATGCCTCAGAAGACAAAGCCATTCCAAAAATAAAGGGAGATCTTTTTCTTTGGAGTAGGGTTATTTTTGTTTATTAAAAGCACTTCCAAAGTGACTTAAAAAAGTGTGATTCCATCTTCCCAGAACATAATTTTGCAATCTTATGCTTCTGTATAGACGGCATAAATTTTACAGCCCCAGATTAGGTAAAAAACAATTTTTTAAAAGGCAAAAAGCCGCAAGACAGAAATAAGTCTGGGACTAGCTTCATTGGTGACATCTCTCACCTATGGTTTCCCGTGTACCTCTCCAGAGGTAAGTAAGGTCCACTTGCATTGCCATCTGTCCTTCAGTTATGATACTTCTAAAATTGTACACCTGCCTACTTATATTCACAGATATGGTGGAAAATTATTCTCTAAGACATTACACATCCAAGTACATTTACAGTACCAGCTCAGAGCCTGGAGAAATCTTGGTCTTTAGGAAGCCCAGCAAAAATGAGTGTTAGAGTCCCTAGTCAGACCACTCAACCCCGAATTTTGTAGTAAAACAGTCTGATTTAGAAATCTGATCAACATCAGCATAGTAAGTCGAACTTACTTATCCACAGTATGTAGAAAGCTAACGTATGTGCAATAGGACTTGCAGATATCATGTGCATTTAATATTTAACTCAAGGCAAAAAGCATGATATTTGCATTTTTACTTAAAATCCATGTTGCCAAAGTATACTTTTCCTGATCGGTTCGCCCTTGTTCATTTAAATCAGACACTGCTGCCAGAGAGCTGCAGTGTAAAATTTTCTGAGAAGTGTATTAGGCATTGTCTTGTTAAAATACACTCAAACCCACTTCCTCTTTAAGAGACAAATCATTAGTTTTTAATGAAGTGGGAAAAAGGAGGAAATTAATTTCCTGATCTTTCTAACTTCCTTTTGGCAGTACAAGCGTAGAAAGTAAAATTATTTTATGATTAGCAGACATTTGGTGACCTGACTCAAATGGAAATAATATTAGAAAAAGAAAGTCAGTTATACAGAACAACTTACTGAATTCTTTGCTTCTCTCTCCAGCTTCAGTGCAGAAGCATTATTACATGACAAAGCCTCATCAGACATAAACATATGGGACAATATGTTTTCATCATGTAGTTTCACTCACTCTAAAGCTGGAAGGTCTTTATTACACAGCTACGTACTTCTCCTCCAAGTGTAACAATTAAGGTCTGCCATTGCAGACCTTAAATTTCTTTCGTACTTATCACAATATTGCAAACGTTAGCAGGTATCAAGTTTGCAACCTTACACAGTTGAAAGTTATCTTCAACACCTCTCATTTTCAGCATATTCAGAAAACTTCACATCCCCTTTGTCAGAATATTTTGTGGAAATTAAAAAAAAATAAATTACAGCACCAGACCTTTTATCACTTTTAACAATATTATCTTTAGCATAACTG
>NW_010559572.1:0-204 GCF_000687285.1 Phaethon lepturus | reverse complement strand
AACCCCCCGACAGATTATTCTCCTTTAGCCATATAGGCAAAAAGGAAGGGAGACCGGATGCAATACAGCCCCGCTAACCGATCCTTTGAAAAGGGTGTCACAGCAGTGAAAACCGGAGTTTTGACCTCCAGTGAAGACACCGTGGGAGCGGGCAACCGCGGAGCGCGGCAGCTGCAAGCCCCTGCGATGTGCTGGAACCGGCTG
>NW_010559571.1:43854-44737 GCF_000687285.1 Phaethon lepturus | reverse complement strand
CTCGGGCAGGGGCAGGGAGAGGGGACAGAAAGTGGTGCCCAAGGCAGAGCCCGCCCCAGGGAACGGCCCAACGCAGCCCCGACCTGGGGGAGCAGGAGGGTTCAGGGCTGTAGGAGGGGCTGAGGCTGCACGCAGCTTGGTGCAGGAGTGGCGAGGCCCAGTCGACGACTGGTTTGGTTCCCCCTCGGCTTTTCCCCCTGTCAAGACGAGCCTGTTCACACACAAGCTGATCAAAGCACATGGCATGGGCATTGCAGAGAGCACCAGGTCCACAAAGACTGTCTCGCCATTGACCAGCCAGCCACAGAGAGGACAGCGTTGCCTTCACTGTGCTGCAGAGAGAGGGGATTTAGTGAAGCCTTGTGATGCTCTCCCACGTCAGTATCGACAATGTTCATGTTGACTCCCTGGAGCAAAAACATCAAGGAATAATCTTGATAAAACACTGTAGTTGAGCCTGCTGAAATCTCTTCTTCCCTTGCTGTCCAGACACAACTTTGATTCAGCTGAAACAAGGATGTAAAACAATTACAAGGTTTTAGCATGTGTCACTAATCAGCTCTAAGTTTTGCAAATTTCTTAACATATGGAAGGTTATTGATTACATGATTATCTTAACTTTAGCTTAGTGGAATTCTTTAGCCTAATACTGTGTGATTATGTTTAATGGCCTACTCTCACAGTCCTTAGGCTGTGTTTGCCTCAATGCTGACATTGTAACTATGTGTAAACGGTTAATCACAAGGAAAGCAGGCCTCATGAAAATTAAAACAAAGAAGAGTTAAGAGCAAGGACTGAGAGATTAAAGAGAACAGAGAAGATATCTTAACCTTGAGCATAGAGACAGACTGGCAGGGATGCATTGACACGAGGGAATAAAAGG
>NW_010559571.1:16154-43587 GCF_000687285.1 Phaethon lepturus | reverse complement strand
TTCAGCGCACGCATGTTAGGAGGAGATATCCCCCATGCGTCCAGCGCTGCACCAAAAATGTCTGCTTAATAACATTTTGATGTTACTGAGTTTAAATTTCTTAAGTTTGGATTTCTTTTAATCATTTGGCGACCCAGATGGGACATCCTCTGTTCGGCTGTGGGACCCAATGAGTCTGGGACTCTCTTGCGTACCCCCGGAGATCTTTTCCGGAGAGACTTCCGTTCTCAGTCGGATCACTGCGGGAACAGACAAAGACCCTCTGGTAAGAAGACATCTTTAAATCCTAAATTTGGTAACAATTGATTGATTTGGGACCGTCTATAAGACGTGCAGGCGTGCACACAGGTCAGCGTATACCCAGTTGCTAGCACCTTATAGGCATACATCTGGGGGACGTATGTCCCATTTGGTAGGGGATTACATCCCCATTTGGAGGGGCTGCATCCCCATTTGGAAGGGGATTACATCCCCATTTGGAGAGGCTGCGTCCCTGTTTGGAAACAGGATTGGTTAATTGTTATCTGACTTTCGGCTAATGCATTTTGGTTATTGATTATTGGTTTGTCATTTATCGGATTTTGGTTATTAACGGTAAAATTCGCATCAGATATGGAAGAATCACAGAGTGGCAGAATTCTAAAGAAAAGCTCATTGGGATGTGTTTTACAGCATTGGAAAGATCTGGGGGGGGAGTGCCGGAAGGAAGTGTCAATAGAAAAACTTTAATTAAGTATTGTAATCAGTGGTGGCCTCTCTATAAGTTAGATGATGGAGAAAAATGGCCCTTTAATGGGACATTAAAATATAATACATTATTACATTAATGTACCTATCATTGTAATATAATATTATACGTGTTATGTATTATACGTATAATGTAATAATACAATTAATGTTGTTCCTTCAGAAAGAAGGAAAATGGGATGAAGTGGTTTATGTAGATATGTTTTTCACTCTGCGAAACCATCCTGAATGGCAGAAAGAATGTGAAATCAGTTTAGCACCCCAGGACCCTGTGATCCTGGCGACAGAAAAAGACAAAAATAAGTGAAATAGGAAGCAAGAAAAGATGTTGCTCAGCTTGTAGCATTGGACAAAGATGTTTAGAGGTTCACAGAATGGGAGATTAGAGGATTGTTTGACCCTGATTGCAAGGATGTGCATGCAATGTTGGATGCAGTGTTTAGTGAGGCAGAAAAGCAGATGGTTGTGAGAGTGGCCAGACCCCAAGTGCAGGCTCTGGTTTTGGCTGGAACTCTGCTGGGAACAGTGGATAGCCATGTTCCGATTACCAATCCCAGGTGGGACCCTAACCAGCCAGGAGCCCGGGACTTATTAATGCGGTACAGGGAATGGATTGCTTGTGGAATAAGAAATGCTGTCCCAAAATCAGTAAATTGGTCAAAATTGTATGCCTTTAGACCCTACCTCTCAGGAGGGAAAGGATCAGTTGATATTCCTGGTTTTGGGACAGTCAACGGATGATATCAGGAGAAAGTTACAGAAAGTGCAAGGAATAGATGTGAGAGTTTTAGAGAAACCGCTGGAGACTGCTTGGCAAGTGGATCAGAATGGAGATAGTCAGAAAGAGAGAGAGTAATAGACAAAACACTTGCCAATGCTACAGTGGCTGCTTTGCGCACCACAGGGGTCCAGGTAACCCACCAGAAAACAACACTAATGAGATGAGAGGAGCCATGAGAAGCAACCTAAGTGCCTCATCTAGGGGAAATGGACCCCTCCCGAAAGACCAGTGTGCTTATTGTAAGCAAAGAGGACATTAGAAAAAGGATTGCCCGAGACCGGGCAAGCCGGGGATGGCCCGAGACTGGGCAAGTCGGTGATGATTACCGACATGGAAGATAATCGACAGGGACCAGGGGAATCTTCCCTAGTGGAACCCGTGGTAAAAGTTCAGCCAGGGAAAGAAGAGAAACTTGTAGAATTTTTAATAGATACAGGTGCCACATTTTCAGTATTAAATCAGACCTTATTACCTGTGAGTAGGCAAACTGTTAATATTGTGGGAGCAACTGGACAGGCTGAGAAGGTATTCTTTTTGAAATGACTAAAATTCAAAACTGGGGAAAGTGTAGGGGTTCCTAAATTTCTCTACCTGCCTGGGACTCCTAAACCGCTTTTGGGAAGGGACTTACTAGCACAATTGAATGCTGAAATAGGATTTAGAGATGGAGAAATTGAATTTAAAATACCAGAAGAGAACTATGATGAAATTTTAAGTTTGGCTCTTCCTGAACCCCAAATTAGGGAAGAAGAAATTATACAAGAAATAAAAGGCCAGGTATATCCAGGAGTATGGGCTTCAGGAGTACCTGGAAAGGCTAAAAATGCGGAATTGGTTGTTGTTAAACTCAAAAAGGGAGCGCAGCCTGTTAGGGTAAAGCAATAGCCCCTGAAATTGGAAGATAGGCGAAGAGTGAAAAGCATTATAGAAGAATATATAAAATTCGGATTATTAATTGAATGCCCTTGAGAGTGTAACATCTAGAGATTGGTACAAGACCCGTGGGCAATAAATAAGATAGTTGAAGATTTACACCTGGTAGTGGCAAACCCATACACCTTATTGACTACTTTAAAAGAAACTTATGAATTGTTCACAGTATTAGATCTGAAAGATGCATTCTTTTGCCTCACCTTGGCCCCTGAAAGCTGCAATTTATTTGCTTTTGAATAGGAAAACCCTGATTCAGGACGAAAAACCCAGCTAACCTGGACAGTACTACCCCAAGGATTTAAAAACAGCCCCACGATCTTTGGAAATCAGTTAGCTAAAGAATTAGAGGCCTGGAAAGACCTCTGGGAAATGGGATTCTTTTGCAGTATGTAGATTATATTTTGATAGCCACAGAAAAGAATGAAGAATGTAAAGAACGGACTGTGAGTTGTTGGACTAACAACTAGTAGGGGGCTAATTCCCCAAACGACCATCGACAACCCATTGGGTATTTCCCCATTTTTGATCTTTCACACCACAGACAAGTCCTTTGGCAATGCTGAGTGTAGAACCACCCTGAGGAAAAGTTGGGGGCAAACCGTGGCTGTCCGAGGGGTTGCCGCAAAGAGCACGGACTTTCCTTAGGGTTGAATTTAACAGGGTGACTTGAAGGCAGTTTGGTCAGACTTACTACAGACACAGGTTGGTAAGGAAGTGTAGCCAGAAGGACTTCTGCCAAACTGAGAAAGGATGTACAACAAAGTGGAAATCATGGCTATCCTTTTCTTTTGAGGACACAACCAATAATTTGTGCTGAATCTTGCTAAAATTGAGGCTATTGTACCTGGAAGAGCTGGGTGGGGCTAGTTAAAACTTCCAGCCTCCTGGCAGAGAGATATGAGTCAGGCTCCATGCTGGAGGGGTTTAGGGCATCAGCATCCCAGTGGGAAAACTCAAAATGTACCATCAGCATCCCAGTGTGAAAACACGAAATGCACCACCCACCTCTCTCCCCTCCTCCTGACTGCTGGAGGTGCCTTATGAGAACAGCAGTGAGGCCTGGCACTCAACTGTAAGGTCATCTGATGCATGACTGACTGTCTCTGATGTCATGCATTTGTTTCTTGCCTGACTACCACAAAGGGAGAGGGACCCCAGTTTGCCAGCTGTGGCCCTCACTAAACACAGACGAGAACAGGCACAACAAAAACTGCAGGAATCATGAAAACAAGTGCTTCTGCTGAATGCAATCAGACTGGGTTCTGGAAAGGAAAGAGAGTCTGTGGTCCAAGAGCGTGCACCAGCCCCACCGGCCCCGTACGGTTCAACCGTGCCCCAGAGCAACATGGTTTATCACAGCAGGATGGTGAAGAATTTATAATAAGAGGGAGGAGGAGCAAAGAAAAAATAAATTGAAATGAAAATTCATTAACTTCATTTACAAATGAAATCATGTTAAGTAGTGAGTTAAATTTCCATTCCCACCCACAACAATACACAAGAAAATAAATTACCCAATAGTTCACATGTATTCAGGCAACCACAACAAAAAATGACAACAAAGAGGTGACTGTGAAAAAAGAGCAACAAATCATTTTATTTCTTTGACAGCTTAACAGCTTGTCAAGGGCAGGTACCTGGATGTGGACTCCACACCCTCTCACCTGATGTTCCCATAAGCAGGCTAACAGAGGTTAGTCTCAATCAAATTACTGACCTGTTGATGGAAAACCGCTCCCAGAGTCATGCCTGGGGTCTCCTGTTAATTCCCTGCTGACACAGTGTCTGTTTCTGAGGATCGCTGTTCAAGATAGATATATGCCAATTAGAGGCATCCAGAGAATACGACTAAGAAGAATCAGGGTTTTGGAAAGCATGGTCTCTGAAGAAGGATTAATCATTGGGTGAATGGAGTTGTTGTTTAAGGTCAGACATCTATGATGTCGTGAGTGAAGAGAAGGAGAAAAGGAAGAATTACGGTTTGTGCCTGATAATGCAAGGAACAGAGAGCTTTTAATTAAATTATCAGTTGGCAGATACAAAAGAAACAAAGGTTCTTCACACCTCATGCAGCTGAGCTGTGGAACGGACTGCAGATGTTGCCGGTGTCAAGGGCAGGTAGACAACCTGTGCATTTAAAAGGCTGGATTGAATCCTGCCTAGTGTGAATTACAGAATCACTTAAGTCACGAGTTTCTGAGCTCTTTACTTTCCACATGAATTAAATCTGGCCTGCCTACCCGGCAGACATGAAAACCTCTCTGAAAGTTGGCCCAAAATGGTCTCATAACACAAGAGGTTCTTTTTTGGAAGACTTGTGGGCAGCACCCTGAGGCTGGGCTTACCCTGAACTGACCGACCCTTGTTGCTCTCCTGGGGGACCCTACGTGGTCCCCAACATTTTCAGATAAATTCAGAAACAGAAGTTACTTGAAAATAAGTCCCCAGAGGTGCCTTAACCATTTCATATTAGAATTACAGAAGAACCCGTTTTAAATGGGAGAGGGTGCCATTTGGGGCAGGTACACCAGTGCATGCTGTGACTCTATTCGAATGGAAGTTGGCAGAAGACGTAAAGGAGGTGGTACTGCAATCAATAGTGCATGCAGGAGTGAACACACAGTGTCCATGCAACTCACTGAATAATGACAAAGACACGAAAACTAAGAAAAAATCCTTGGACCTTCATAGCCATGGTTTGACTTCAGGTGGCTTGCTAGGGACAATAAACACTGTTTGTGTCTATTTCCCCTGTTACTTCTCCACCCACCCACACAATTTTTCTTTTATCACAGGATAGTCCTTCACTAAGCAGCTTCCTCCAGCTAAGTAACACAGTGACACCCTGGAACACAACAATTCCCGTCCAGGAAGAATTCATAAACACTACAGACAAGACTGGTGGCTCCACAGATGGAGCGGCTTTTACTGGTATGGCTCAGATTATTTCCCAATATTCAGTCAAAGCCTTTCTGTACTGCACTTCAAGTTTTACCTCATTATGTCTGGAGAGACCAAATTTTTTTTTTTTTATTTGAATGCTGAGGCAGCAGTACAGGCAGGAAAAAAGATTGGAAGTCAACACACGTGTTGTATCTCACATTCTTTGTTACTCCAAGAGTTCTTTCAGAAACAGGAATGATTTGATGTAGGCTTCTGTTTCATTTCTTATGAGTTACTCTTACATCTCACTGGCAAGCCGAGCATCTGGTTAACTTCTCAGGTTTCAGAACAACCCTAACAGCGTTAAGCTACAGTTTTGAACTTAGTTTGTCACATCTTCTATGAACAACCAATGGTTAAAAAAAACATTTGATGACATACCTTGGCTTCATGTTGGTCTTTAGATTCAGACCACACTGAGATTCCTCCCAAAGTGGTACTAATAGATTTACAGAATAAACTCTGCCAGAGTGAGTCTATCCATAGAACTATCCCTAGGCTCAGCTCACTGAGTTGTGATACATTCCTGACTCACTGGAAAAACAGTGACTAACTCCACATTGGAGTGTCTGGGGAGTAGTCTCATCTGCACCTCGAATGGAGTAGTTTCAATCAATATTAAAATATCCTGGCGTTACAAGTTCATGCCACCAGAAAAATAAAAATATATCCTGCTGTTAAGGAAAGAATACAAGTACAGGAAAATACTCCTAAACAGAGACAGCTTCAGTCTACCAGTATAAAGCAGTCTGATTACGGCTTTGACTTTTCCCGTGTGCAGCTTTGGTCATACTTCATTTTTTCAGCCCTGATGTAGTGGTAATAACACTTGATCTGTCGTGCAAAACCAAGATCTAAGTTTGCTTTCGTGGTTATGTATCTGACTGGAAGCCCCCAGTGATTAAAAAGCTATTTCTGCTTTCAGAGTAAAGGCTCGTAGCTCCTGAGAGCAGCTTGAAGAGCCACTCACATGATACCACTACAACACAGAGTGCTTCTGCTTAAGGAAGGTTACAATCACAGACATTGTCAGACCCTGTGAAAATCACTGACTGGATTCTTTCTGTATGAAGTAGCTTCAGCAAACAGTGTGCCACTGGCCAACAGAAGCCGACGTTCTCCAAAGGTGGAACAGTTGTTCATCATGAATGTTTAGATTTTTAAGATGTACAATCTTTGAGAGAAACTTGTCACACACAACTGGCAAAAGATTATCCTGTAGCCAAAAGCAGCCCAATTCCAGTTTGCAACAATGTCCATTTTAATTCAACTGATTTTCTGAAGACCTTGCAAGAACATTACCATGTCCGAGTATGGAACTAAACAGTGGACTTTGCTTCTGATGTGATTCAACCTCTTCAAGCATGGATATACATACAATTGCATTCAAAAAGAAAAGATTAAAAGTTGTAAGACTGCAAACCTGTATTAAAGAGGTAGGAAATTACTATATGTGGTCTTTAAGAACAACACACGGGCACTCTGAGATCTTGAATGCTATAACTTCATTCCCATTTTGTATTCAAATGCAAACTTGAACATCAGTCTTTTGTGGGAGTTGAACTCCACATCACTTCTCCAGTTACCTTTCCTCCTTTCCTCTCATGTTTAGCCTCTTGTATTTCAGGCTGTTTATTTCCTTACATTTACACACCCCCTGCAGCCCTACTGGCTTCACACATAATAAATGCAAGTGGGCAATGGGACAGGCTGTGACAGTTTTGACAGCTGAGTGAAGAAAATCCTTCTGCTCTGAGATCCTGTGCGGTAGCCCCAGTAGGCAGAAGGGGCAACTACAACAGTATGCTGCTTCTGAAGCCCTGGACCGTGGAATTGCTGTTCATGCTGGAGCTGTGCTGCAGAACACACAACAGCTGGAGCAGGTATTGCCTGAAGGGCACCTGCAGAGAACATTTGGCCACTCAACTGAAAAGCATAAGTGTATCTGGATGCCCCTTTTCCACCATCATTGGGCAGATGGTCACAGGTGAGCCAGAGCCCCACAAGAATTTCAGGATTGTGTCCACAAAAAGTGCCAAATTCACATGGCTCCAGTCATCTGCCTACAAAGACACTAAAACATTTTAACTCAGGGCAGACCAAATTTCTTTCCAGAAAGCTCAGGAAAGTGGTGAATACACTGAAGGCAAGATCTTCCAACAAAGTCCTTAGAAATCACAGAGACAGAGTTAAAAGTTTTTCCCACAGTCTGTTACACATTTTAAGTGTGCAAAAATACAGGCATCAAGATTTCAGCTTTGTTGTGAACTGAACACAATTCCAGTGATGTACAGGCATGAGAAGAGGTACTCCTGCAATTATAGCAAAAAAATAAATACTTCCCTAATGCTGATATTTATTCCAAGCACCAGAAGATGAAGAATTAACAACCTTTAAAAGTGTAGTTCAAACTATGAGATGCCAATAGTGCTGCAAAACATGTAGCTGAGAAAATTCTCTTCTAGAAAAGTCCTACTTCAGTTGCCACAGAACATAATCCCAGAGCTCCACATCCTCTGGCTCCATCACTTAATACAACAAACGAAAGAACACCACCAAAACAATACATATGGACAAGAAAGGCACTGCTGAATCCCCTCATCCCCATTACAATGTTCCTGTAGTGCCTATATCACTGAGGAAAAAACAGTTTTCAAAGCAATTCCTCTCCTTGTGCATCCATGTTTTAACACAGCCAGATCAGACTTTCATAATGTTGTTCCATGCAGCTCCTTTTCGGTCTTAACAAATCTACGTGCTCCTTGCAAAATGTTTCAACATCTTCGTTATCCTTGTCTTCTGAACTTGGTTCCCAGTCAGAGTCTTCACTGGTAGGCTTGCGCTCCTCTTCTTCATCATTTATCAAGCTGTCATTAAGATCGTATTCATTTGGTTCATCATCATTGTCACCATCTTTCTCCACAGCCCTTTTTCCTGTAGGGACAAAAATGTCATCTATTCATGAATCATAAATGCAGAAAGAGAGAGACCACCCAGAGACCATTGATTTGGTCTCTCTCCTCAAGAGGATAGAGAATCAACTACAGCACCCTACCCAATGCTGACAATCTGGGGGTTGACGTTCAAGATTCTCATGAAAACCTGTGCCGTCTCTCTCTGACCCCTTACTGCAGCACTTACCGGTCTGATCACTCAGAAAGTTTTACTTCCTGGCCTTAATCCCAGCCTCTTGTCACAGAGGACCCAGAAGGACACTACCTGTCTCTTTGAAAAAGGCATGAGTCCCTGTCCTGGTTTCAGCTGGGATAGATTTAATTTTCTTCATAGAAGCTAGTGTGAGACTATGTTTTGAATTTGGGATGAAAAAAATGTTGATAACATGCTGATGTTTTGAGTTGTTGCTAAGTAGTCAAGCACAGTCCAGCTTGTCATGCTGGCCTGGCAGCAAGAAGGCTGGAGGTGCACAGGAAGCTGGGAGGGGACACAGCCACAACAGCTGACCCAGGCTGGGAAAAGAGGTATTCCATACCATATGACATCATGCTCAGTATATAAAGTTGGGATGAAGAAGAAGGGGTGGAGGAGACATTTGGAGTTATGGCGTCTGTATTCCCAAGAAACTATTACACGTGATGGAGCCCTGCTTTCCTGGAGATGGCTGATGCTTGCCTATGGGAAGTGGTGAGTGAATACCTTGTTTTGCTCTGCTTGCGTACACAGCTTTTGCTTTACCTATTAAACTGTCTTTATCTCAAACCATGAGTCTTCTCACTTTTACTCTTCCGCTTCTCTCCCCCATCCCACTGTGGGGGAGTGAGTGAGTGGCTGTGTGGTGCTTAGTTGCTGGCTGGGGTTAAACCATGACAGTCCCCTTCATACTGCTTGTGGCAGGAAGTGGTCAGCATGGACTCTGCATGTAAGTGAGAAAAGGTTATCTCAAACAAAAGACGTAGAATTATCCACTTACATTGTCTTGCTTCAATGAACTAATTGGGGAAAAAATAATGGAGAGCTCAAGGTCACAATAAGGGGTATCCATCACACCCCTTCACAGCCCAGCAGCACTGGGACTCTGTGCTTGCTCTACCACCTAACTCTCACACACTCCCTCACGCTAGAGAGTGTCTGGGTCTAAAACGAACATCTGCCACCTAGGAAGTCTCCCACACAGAAGTAGCCAGGACTGAAAGCTGTTGGCTGCCCTCACCTTCCATCAGCAGCCCCTTACAGCCTTACCAACGCTGGGGCTCTGTGCTTCCTCTACGACTTAACTGTCACCTTCACCTACCCCCTCACCCTAATCAAAGTCCAAGTCCAAAATGAACACCCGCCACCTAAGGCCCCCACACAGAAGTGGCCAGGAATGAAAGCTGTTGGTGGCCCTCACCTTCCCTTGGCAGCCCTTTCACAGCCCCATCCACATTGGGGCTCTGCGCTTTCTCTACCACCTAACCCTCATCCTCACCTACCCCCTCAGGCCTCTTCAAGCACTGCTGGAGCCTATCTGGCATGTCCTGCCAAGGCTGCCCAGGGACTCACAGGTACTCATCGTCCTTGCAATGCTTATAGCAAGTCCTAGTGATGATTCTTTTTCAGACAGGTTTGATACTCCAAACGACCTGGGCTCAGGCACATGCCAGAGAATCCTTCTCTTTCCGGTCATGTTCTTGTGCACGTTGTATAAAATAAGGTGGGGAGGTCCCTAAAGTGGGGACCATCCCCCTTACTTAATCTGCTTATTAAAAGCATTTGTCCAATTTTTCTGATTTTGCAGCCTCCTCCAGTCATTTGCCCCACTGCTTCCTCTGTAAGGGAAAGTTTTCACACTGGCTTCCTTTCTTGCTCTTGATGCCCCCAGTCTCTCTGTGTCCCTTAGACTCCGGGCAGATGTTTATTCCTTTCCTCCCTGCAGAGCTCTTCCCATTTCCTCCTGCCTGCCAGCCTGCTGCAAAATGAACCCATCATGCTCCCAGCCAGAAGGATCTATACCAACGGTGCAGATGCCACCATTATTCCAATGTAGCTGGCTCATGTAGCCTTGCCACCACAATCAGTGCTGCCCAGGGCACCCCATTCCTGCCCTAGGGCTGGGACACCAGCTGCTGCAGTTACAGAGAGCAAAGCAACAATGCAATGTGGCCCCCATTGCAGCTGTGAGGAGGCTGGCTGCAGGCTCTGGGCCACAGCTGACGGTGGCAGTTACCAGAGCTGCATGTGCCAAGCATGTGGGGCTGGGAACAAAGCAGTCCTACCTACTGCTCCAGGGCCTGCACCAAAGCCTTGTGCATGGGAGCAGCTGATTCTCCTGGGACAGAAGCAGGAACAGCCACCAGGAAAAAGCAAGATCAAGGGGGTCCTGTATCCCCCCCCCGCCAGGCTTAAGGCAGCAGCTTAAAGGAAAGGAGCAAATGGAGGCAAGTCCATGCTTGGGGTGGCAGGCGAACCCCCTCCTTGCCCACCTTGCCTCCCCAGGTGCCTCTGTATAACAGGTATGAGGCTCTGGATGTGGAAGGACAGTCCATGGATGATGTGAATGATGGTCCAGATACACCAGAGGTGTTGCCAAGGTCAGAAAGGCCCTGCATCACAACCACCCACACGAGGAAGAAAAGATGGGTTATAGTTGTAGGTGACTCCCTTCTGAGGGCAACTGAAGGTCCAATACGCCTGACAGACCCTTCTTTTAGGGAAATCTGCTGCTTCCCTGGGACCCGGGTTAAGGACATCACTAGGAAACTTCCTAGCCTGGTGTGGCCCTTGGACTATTACCCACCACCGTTCTTCCATGTGAGTGGTGATGAAGCTGCAACTCATAGTCCAAGGGCGATCAAAAGAGACTTCAGAGCCTTGGGATGGTTGGTAAGGGAATCTGGAGCACAGGTTATTTTTTCCTCCCTCCTTCCACTTGTGGGCAGCAACACAGGGAGGAACAGACAGGCCCAGTCTATTAATGCATGGCTCTGTGACTGGTGCCACCACCACAGTTTCAGGTTTTTTCATAATGGGACAGCCTACTGGCATCAGATGGGATTAACCTTTCTCAAAGGGGGAGAAGGGTCTTTGCTTGCAAGCTAGCAGGGCTTATTGACAGGCCTTTAAATTAGACTTGAAGTGGGAGGGGGATAATATCAGGCTTATGGCAAGTCGTGGGATAACACACCAAGGTTAGAGGGATGGGGTGCTAGTGAGGCCCCTCAGCCTGTTGCACCAGAGAAAGACCTCAAAGGAACTAAAGGGTGTTCCTCTAAGAGGGTGATAGGGCTGACAGCCCAGCTGAAGTGCCTCTACACTAATGCATACAACATGGGCAACAAACAGGAGGATTTGGAAGCCACCGTGCTGCTAGAAAGCTGTGACCTGATTGCCATCATTGAAACTTGGTGGGATGAATCCCACAGCTGGAGTCCAGCTATCAATGGCTACAGCCTATTCAGAAGGGACAGGCAAGGAAGGAAGGGCAGAGGTGTTGCCCTCTATGTCAAGAAATGGATAGATTGTGAAGAGCTGTCTCTGAAGAATAGCCACAAGAAGGTCAAAAGCTTATCGGTAAGAATCAGGGACCAAGGCAGCAAAGGGAACCTTGTGGCTGGTGTCCACTACCAGCTGCCCAATCAACGGGAGTCTATTGACGAAGCTTTCTTACTCCAGCCACAGAAGGCATCATGCTCGCAGGCTCTTGTCCTACTGGGGATCTCAACCACCCTGACATCTGTGAAAAATAGCACGGCGAGCTGTAGGCAATCCAGGAGACTCTTGGAGTGCATGGAGGATACCTTCCTATGCCAGGTAATAGACAGCCCTACCAGGAGGGATGGAATACTGGACCTGCTGGTCACCAATGCATGTGAGCTAATTGGTGATGTCAAGATTGGAGGCAGCCTGCACTGCAGTGATCATGCGCTGCTGGAGTTTGCAGTTCTGAGGGATGTGGGACAGGCAAAGAGTAAAGACAGGACCCTGAATTTTAGGAAAACAAACTTCCAGCTCTTCAGGGAGTTAGTCAATAGGACCCCCTGGGAAACTGCCCTCAGGGACAAGGGAGCAGAACAGAGCTGGCAGATCTTTAAGGATGCTTTCCATAGAGCACAAGAGCTCTTGATCCCCAGGTGTAAGAAATCAGGAAAGGAAGACAAGAGGCCAGCATGGCTGAGTGGAGACCTGCTGGTCAAACTAAAGGGCAAGAAGGAAATGCACAGGCAGTGGAAGCAGGGATGGGTATCCTGGGATGAGCACAGGGACACTGCCCAGGTGTGTAAGGGTGAGGTCAGGAGAGCCATGATGCGGCTGGAGCTGAACTTGGCAAGGGATGCAAAGAATAATAAGAAGGGCTTCTACACGTATGTCAGCCAGAAAAGGAATGTCAAAGAAAGCATACTCCTCCAATGAGCAAGACTGGCAAACTGGTAACAACAGATGAGGAGAAGGCTGAGATATTCAGTGAATTCTTTGCCTCAGTCTTCACTGGCAATGTCTCTTCCCACATCTCTCGAAGGGATGGACTGCAAGATGAGGACTGGAGGAGCAAGGTTCCTCCCACTGTAAGAGAAGATCAGGTTCAAGACCACCTGAGGAACCTGAACATACACAAGTCTATGGGACCTGATGAGGTGCATCCCAGAGTCCTGAGGGAACTGGCTGATGTAGTTGCCAAGCCACTCTCCATGATATTTGAAAAGTCATGGCAGTCAGATGAAGTCCCTGGAGACTGAAAAAACGGAAACCTTGCACCCATTTTTAAAAAAGGTAGCAAGGAGGACCCTGGAAACTACCAACCCATCAGCCTTACCTCTGTGCCTGGGAAGATCATGGAACACATCCTCCTAGAAGCTATGCCAAGGCACATGGAGGACAGGGAAGTGGTTCGGGACAGCCAGCATGGTTTCACCAAGGGCAAGTTCTGCCTGACCAACCTAGTGGCCTTCTGTGATGGAGTGACCACATCAGTGGACAAGGGAAGAGCTATCGATGTCATCTATCTAGACTTCTGTAAGGCCTTTGACATGGTACTGCAAAACATCTTTCTAAATTAGAGCGATACAGATTTGATGGGTGGACTGTTCGGTGGATGAGGAATTGGTTTGATCTTCACATCCAGAGGGGGGTGGTCAACGGCTCAATGTCCATATGGAGATCGGTGATGAGTGGTGTCCCTCAGGGGTCCATATTGGGACCAATACTTTTTAATATCTTCATCAATGACATAGTGGGATCGAGCGCACCCTCAGCAAGTTTGCAGATGACACCAAGCTGAGTGGTGTGGTTGACACACCTGAGGGATGGGATGCCATCCAGAGGGACCAGGACAAGCTCAAGGAATGGGCCCATGTGAACATCCTGAGGTTCAACAAGGACAAGTGCGGAGTCCTGCACCTGGGTCGGGGAAACCCCCAGTATCAATGCAGGCTGCAGGATGAAGTAATCGAGAGCAGCCCTGCCGGGAAGGTCTAGGGGTACTGGTGGATGAAAAGCTGGACATGAGCTGGCAATGTGCAGTTGTAGCCCAGAAGGCCAACCATATCCTGGGCTGCATCCAAAGCAGCGTGGCCAGCAGGTCGAGGGAGGTGATTCTGCCCCTCTACTCCACTCTGGTGAGACCCCGCCTGGAGTCCTGCATCCAGCTCTGGAGCCCTCAGCACAGGACAGACATGGACCTGTTGGAGCAGGTCCAGAGGAGGGCCACCAAAATGATCAGGAGGGTGGAACACCTCTCCTATGAAGAAAGACTGAGAGAGTTGGGGTTGTTCAGCCTGGAGAAAAAAAGGCTCCAGGGAGACCTTCTTGCAGCCTTCCAGACTTAAAGGGGGCTTATGGGAAATATGGGGACAGATTTTTTAGCAGGGCCTGTAGTGATAGGACAAGGGGTAATGGTTTTAAACTAAAAGAGGGTAGTTTTAGGCTAAATCTAAGGAAGAAATTTTCTATAATGAGGGTAGTAAAACACGGGCACAGGTTGCCCAGGGAGGTGGTAGACGGCCCATCTGTGGAAACATTCAAGGTCAGGTTGGACGGGGCTCTGAGCAACCTGGTCTAGTTGAAGATGTTCCTGCTCACTGCAGGGGGGTTGGACTAGATGACCTTTAAAGGTCCCTTCCAACACAAAGATTCTATGATTCTATGGGCAAGCACCATATATAAGGCCTAGCTGAAACGGGCATTTCTTCTGTGGGTCACTGGTCCACAGCAATGTGCATTGCCACATTGCTCCTTTTATTTTCTTGCTGTTTCATGTCTTTGGCCTTAGTTTCCAGAGTTGTGTGGTTTTACTGGTTAGTTGAGTGAGCATGTTAAAAAGAAGCGAACACTCCATATTATGGAGAGGAGAATGACTCACTCCCATGGACTCCAGACTAAAAAAAAAAGCAAAGAAAAGAAGCCAAATGGCTTGTGAGATCTCATTATTGAGGTCATTTTTGTTACCTTGCATATCCAATTTCCTTCTGAGACAATGGAAGTGGTTCGCCCTGCTATTTGACTGCCCTTGTCTTAGGATGCATCTCCATCTGTGAGACATTTTTCAGCCCCGGTGTTTGCCAGTAGCTGGCATGTCCTGACTTGCCCTGTCTGCCAGCTGCCCTTGTGCCCACTGCTGTGGCCAGCTCATGTGGGTGGGGGACAAGCTGATTTACTGAGCAAATAAAGGGGATGAGGGGCTGCCCAGCTGGACAGGTACAGGTCTTCTTTACATCCTCAGATGTAAGCTAGTGCCACCCACCACCGCCCAGGGACTTGCCTTACATGCTCAGCTTGTGTAGAGACAGTTCTGCTCAAAATGCCTCAGGGCTGCCCTCATCTCCTGAAAACCTCTGGCTCCCATCAGCCACCAAGTAACCCCTGGTCACAGGGTTTGGCCACACCTGTGCCATTCACAGCTCTCTTCACCTGCTAGCAGGAAGGAGGGAGGGAAGAAGGAAGAGCAGGAAGAAGGGGAGGGAAGGAGGAAGAGAAAGAGGGAGGGAAGGAGGCTGCATTTGGCAGCTACCTCCAGCAGCTAGAGCCAGAGCAGCTGACATTCACAGTGGGAGAGGCTCGCAATGACCTCGGCAACTTCCACCGCCTCTTTGCCCAGTGGCCTGGCTGTCCTGACAACTTTCCCAGATGTGCTCTTCATTCCTGAAATTGTGAGTGCTGACTTTTCCCTGGGGAGGGAAGATGCTGCTTGTGGGGCATCCAGTACACTTGGTGCTGCAGGTACCTGAGGGATGAGACCTGACACAGGAGCCACAAGGGTCTGGGGGCAGCCCCTGATGCCTAGCTCACTCTCAAAGAAAACAACCAGCCCCAAGCTGGGGGCTCTGAAGCTCTCCTTTAGTCTGCAGGGGATTTCAGTGGTGCCTCTGAAAACCTTTTGTAACTTCCTGCCTAACAAAGTTGAAGGGCGATTGCTGGTGGGTTTAAAGTAGGTTGCCAAATTGAGACAATTAACTGGAAGATGATTTTAGCAGCTGATACAGGCAGAGGACAAACTGCTTGCTTAAAGCATGGGGTAAAGGCTAGCTGAGGTAACTGTTTGCAACAGTAAAGAGCCTAGGCTGCTGAAGCTGTACTGCTCAGCTGCACCATTGCTGAACTGGAGATGCAGTGTGCTGGACCTGGGTGTGAGGGCAACGGTGGGTGAGCAAAGGGTGAACAAACACCTTGTAACTTCTTCCCATATTGTAATTTCGTTGAGTAGGAGAAGATCATAATCTTAATGGATTTGGCACAGGTGATTAAAAGCAATTGCTGTGGACACTGACTGGAAGATGGAAAGTTTCAACTAGAACCTTTTTCCTGTGTCCTTTTCCCCTGCCCCTAAACCTGCTCTTCTCACAACAGTTTGAGAGGCTTTTTCCAAAGCCTGAGCGCTTTTCATCCTGTATTAAGGGGTTTGGCTGAGTGTTGTAGAACAGCACTCAGATTATTTCATGCTTAAAAACTTCAATTTTGCCATCTGGTACCAAATAATTTCCTGTCACCCAACTCAGTCCACAATCCTAGGATTTACAGCATTTGCTTCATTCTCTAGTGATTGCAGTCAAGCAAAGAGGAATTGGGTTAAAGCAGGCATTACTGATGTGTGGAGAAAGGCTTTGCTTCAGTTCCTCCAAATATGCTTTGGGGACTTGGTGTCCCTGCCCAGATTCTGAGAGCAAGGTTTCCTGCAGCTGCATGAAGGAGGGTGCAAAGTCTCTGTGGAGGTTCTGGCTGGGCAGACACTTGCCAGCCACCCCTGCCACTGGGTTGCGTTAGTCCTGGTGCTGAGCATGCTGTTGGCCTCTACATGCTTATGGTACCTGCTGTTCCTTCAACTGCTTGTTTGTAATTCCTGTCTCCAGGGGATTTGGCAAGGCAGCTTGCTTAATTAGACAAAAATAAGCACCCTATCCTTTGGTTTGGGTAAAATCTGGAAATGTGCATCCTAAAGGCTCAGGAGCCACCCAGGAAAGAGGAATGCTGCATAACCGGATTTCTTGTATGACTCTAGGTTGTGCAGCTATATTATCTCTGCTGTGTACAAAGGAGGTGGCTGCCTTGAATCACAGCATTCAGAAGGATATAGAATTTCTCAATCCGTAGTGGAATCTGGTGTTGCCTGCAGTGGGTTAAAAATTTTAAGAAATTCTAAGTATTAGTAATTTAAAAATTCTAAGAAAGACAGTTGCAAAAATGCCAGAAGGTCCTGCCTGCATCTCAGATGATTGCCACATGTGGATGTGCTGATTAAGAACTACCATTTTCATTCTGTGAGGGTGGGTTTAATTCTTGTAATCTGTTTTATTTGAAGAGCTTTCTGCATACATGGATAGCGAGGCCTATGTGCAAAAGCTGAAACAAGCTGAGAAGAGATATGTTTTGTTTGTAAAAGGCTATTTAAATGACAAGTTTTTCTTAGCCTGCTGTCCCCAACATGCTGTGGGTTGTTATTGAAAGCCTCTTGACTCCTTCCTCATTTTTATGAGTCTGCTCAACAGCAGCACTATAAAACCAAAGTCAGTAATCAAACCATGTCAAACATACTTTCCTGAGCGAGAAATCACATCCTACAGAAAGGAGAGATGGGGAGTGGTAAGAAATGAGAAGTGATACTTCTTCCCCCAACCTCGTATCTCACCCCAAATGTGTTGGATTTTAATGGAGCAACTGTAAGGTTTTCTCCAGGATCTTTAGCTGTGCTGCACTCGTGGTGTTACCACATGAGTTATTACAGGGATTGGATTAGTGGTCAAGTGTCAGTCTTTGGTTGTTACAAGAGGCACCAAAACAGCAGCACTTTGGATGACCTATTTTCACTCAGATATTTGCAAGGTGTCAACCACATCAATGATGTGATGTATCACTTTGCATAATGTAACTGATGAACTTTCCTAAAAATGTGGTGTGACACAAATGGTGTGACATATTCTGAGTATCATAAATCAGAAACTTTTTTTCCACTTGAAAAATGCCTCCAAGGAAATGGAAGTGCCATGATTTGTATGAGTTGTCACCTGGATGCTGGTAAAGGCTGGCCTGGCATACACTGGCTATCAGAATGATCTTAGAGTCAGTGAGGCTGTCTTAGCTCTGGAGATTTGCCTGCAAATCCAAGACCAGCCACTAATGAGGGATAGGTCCCCCCAGCAGCACTGGTCTCCATACAGTGTGGATTCAGCTGAGGGGCTCCTCATTATAGGAGGCTGCATAGACTAAACTTTGCAGAAGTTCAAGAAACAACTGGGCTGATTTGTATCAGAGAAGATCTGCTGAGTGCATTTTAGTGCAAAGACACCACTTGTAGCTCGGACATTCCACAGCATTGGACATTGTGCTCTCATCCTCTTGTGTAGGAATCTGCTGTTGGAGAAAGCATGGAGCCTAGATATAGCTGTCCTTGTGTTCCCCACCCCACCAGTAAACCGATAGCAAACTCCCAAGGCTGGCTGAGAAGAATGGGGTCCCACTTGCTACTGGACCAGCAGCTGGTAACTTGGACAGCTCCAGTGTAACCAGTGAAGGATGACCCAAATAGCTGGAGCAGCAATATAAGCCCCCCTTCCCAGGAGGTGCTGGGAGCCTCAACCTTATTTCCCCTATCTCAGAGAGTAAAACTGGCTGTATTACCTCTCTTCAACTTGTTTTCTCTCCTTTCAGTGTGACATTTGCATGTGTACTTCATTAAGGAAATGTCTGTGGCCTTCATGAGGCCACATGTCTGTGCTGTTTGCACAGGTGAGCTGGGTTTGACACTACTCCTTTCAGGGATCTGCCACACTGGGTGTGAAGCAAATGTGCCCTGAATTAAGCCTCCCTGTTCATCGAAACCAGCCTTCAAAAATGTCTGAACAAGCCTCCTGAGCACACTGATGTGGGGAGGGCGTGAACGGCAGTGACACCAGGAGGCAGGGCTACAGTGAGGCTTTTTTTGGGTCAAGATCAGAGGCAGATGCTCCCAGCTAAATACCCAGTTTTAAGTGGAGTCTGGGAATAAGTCAAAGGCATCCCTGGGCTATTGCTACGTGCAGTGCTAGTGCCAGAGGTGTGCATGGCTTTTGGCTCTACTCTGGATAACCTAATTTATCCCATGCTCTCCTTCTCTCCCACTTTCACTTGCAGATATTTGGGGGCCTTGTCTGGATCCTGGTGGCATCCTCGAAGGTCTCGTCATCCATCCTGCAAGGCTGGGTGATGTTTGTCTCTGTGTTCTGCTTCATCATGTCCACCACCCTCCTGTGCCTCTATATCTGTGGGGCGCATGGGGGCAGCAGCTCCTGGGTCACCTTGGTAAGTGGATGTGACAAACCTCAGAGCCTCTCCCCTCCCTGGTATGACTGGTAGACAATTGTCTCCTTTGCTGCTACTGCACTCCAAATCACAGGCTGGGGCTTGCTTGTGTGGGTTCCCTTTTTTTCCCCTTTGCAGTGCGCTTCCTCCTTGGAAATGACTGTGTGATCCTTGTTTCTTAGGATGTCATCTGCCAGGAGACAGCAGCTCTGTTCTACCTCAGTGCTGCCGTGTTGGAAGCCTACTTCACCTACAGCATCAGCTTGTCTAGTGATGCTCTGATCATCTACCAGGAGAACATTGCTGCTGTGGTGAGTACCTGGCAAGCAGGGGAAGGAAGGTGAGGAAGTGACTATGGAGCAGCTTCACGGGCAAATCTTGCACCAACCATTGGGGGGGGTGGGTGGGAAAGAAACTAGTCTCAGTCCTACTGTGCATGAATGTCTTCAAACATGCAAGAGTCAATGGAAATATAATGCACCATGAGGTGTTTGCTCAGTGCAGGAACTCATACCGTACAACAAGAAGTTAACTGGCTGATGTATTTTTCCATTGTAGGTTTTTGCGTTCTTAGCTACCCTGATGTACGTGATCCATAAGGTGTACTCACTCCTGCGATGGAAATCATCCTAAGAGCCTCCCCTCACAAGTGTGTCTTGTAGTCACCTCATGAACACAAAAGTTGTTCAATAACTGCAGTTTCCAGGCTGGGTTTGGGTTTTGGTTTTTAATGTATAAACTATAAACAAGCAGCTTTTTATGTGGGACCATGGCAATGAAGACAAAGAGCCTGCCAGACAAAGTTATATCCTGGCACAATCTGTTTCCCTTCAGTCTCTTCTGGGTTGGATATAGCTTGATGCTGGTAATTTGGGCCGAAACAGAAAAACATCCAGTTTTAAAAAGAATAATATAGTTGGGCTCAAAGTGCTAAAATCTCCCTGAACTACACCTTTATGCTTCCAGGGTTGTTACTGCTATCGGGGGAAGCCTGAACCAGCACTACGGAGCACGAGTATGAAACTGGGTCATTTTAATTGTCGCCTATGCATGTAAGCCTGTTTCTCTCCCTAAACCTTTTGTGCCAAAAGAACATTTTCAGGCAGTTTCTGGAAATGTCATCTCTGACTCGTGATGAGAAATGGGGACAATATTTAACTTGCCTCAGAGGCAATATGAGTTATTGCAACACCTGAAGGGTATTGCTGAATCATGAGGCACAACCATAATGCCAGGAATTACCGCTGTCTTTAATGCCCCTACAAAATACAACTTAAAAGATGCACAGTCGGCTGTAGGAGAATTGTATGGATGAGTAGAATAACATCTTGAATAAGCAGAGGTAACCAACTCTTTCTTGTCTTTGGTGCATGGCTGCTCTCACATACACCAGCACTATGTTGCTAATAAAGATGGGTTTGCTGTGATTTTGCAAGTAGACAAGAGTCACTTCTGCTATTTTCCCTTTGCTGCACACAGGTACACAGCCCTGTACAGCATCAGGAGCACTGCACTGTAACAGGGCAATGTCTAAGAAGGAGGCACAGACCTGGGTATGAATGACAGGACTTTTCTGGCAAGGGGAGCCTGTGGGGCTCTAGCCAGGGCCAGGAGCTAAACTGTCTCAGGTTAATGTCAGTGATGATGTTCATCTGAATGCTTAAATTACTCCAGAGTGTTAACTTGCGTGAGTGTGCTGGTTTTGGCTGGGATAGAGTTAATTTTCTTCATAGTAGCTAGTATGGGGCTGTGTTTTGGATTTGTGCTGAAAACAGTGTTGATAATACAGGGATGTTTTCATTGCTGCTGAGTAGGACTTACTTATAGAGAGTCAAGGCCTTCTAAACCACCCTGCCAGCGAGTAGCCTGGGGGTGCACAAGAAATTGTGAGGGGACCCAGCTGGGACAGCTGACCCCAACTGACCAAAGGGATATTCCAGCCCATATGACGTCATGCTCAGCATATATATCTGGGGGAAAGAAGGAGAGAGAGGCGACATTCGGAGTTACGGCATCTGTCTTCCCAACTGTTATGCATGATGGAGCCCTGCTTTCCTGGAGATGGCTGAACACCTGCCTGCCCATGGGAAGTAGCAAATGAATTCCTTGTTTTGCTTTGCTTGCGTGCACGGCTTTTGCTTCATCTATTAAACTGTCTTTATCTCAAGCCACGAGTTTTCTCACTTTTACCCTTCTGATTCTCTCCACCATCCCACCAGGGGGGAGTGAGCAAGTGGCTGGGTGGTGCTTAGTTGCCAGCTGGGGTTAAACCACGACAGTGAGTTAGTTTAAATGGAGTTTAGACCCAAGAAGGTGTGTTTTCACATGTTATAGGTGCTTAATAAACAGTGGTACCAAATTAGCCCTTCCAGCTTGTGGGGCAAAAAGTGCTTCCATTTTGAGTCTCAAGTTCCTGGATAATAACAAAGACTGAGAATGGAAGGGAAATGGAAGTTGACTTGGAGACACCTCTGTTGCTTCAGATCCACGGGACAGTTTTGAGCTGTGACCATGGATTTGGGTTGAAGTTTTTAATTGCAATGTGAAGAAAACATTGGCTTTTTAACTTGTTTTTTCCTTGCTGAAAACCAGCCTGACTTGTTTTGCTTGTGTTAGTGTGACAAAAGCAAGCTGATTGCAACAGAGGTGGAAAAAGAAACCCCTTTTAAGAGCAGGGAGGAGAACTCACAGCCAAGTTGACAATGGCACTTGGTTCTGAAGGTTTAACACGCACCTGTTGAAACTGGTTTCAACATCACGTCATCGTGGGGTGTGTGTGCGTGGAGGGGGTTGGTGCTCAGATTTGCCCTGCTTCTATTTATGCCCCTGAATTTAGCATTAAAAAACAAAGACGCTTTTCTGTTTGGGTCTATTCAGAAAGGCAGACATTTGCAGTCATACCCTGGACGCTGGGATGCGGTATCTCTCTCCACCTTCTGCACCCAGGTGTGCCCAGCACCTCTGCCCCAAGCAGTGCTGTCTGTCCCCTCACGTCCATGTCCCTGTGCCTCGTGGCCATCACATTTGTAGTCTACGTCTTGGCAGGGCTCCCATCTCTCCTCCCAAATTCTTTCTGCCTTGCTTTGCCCCTTCCCTGCCACACACCAGTTTACACCAGTCTGCACTAGTTCACCTGCTCGTCCCTTTCCTTCTGGCCCCACCTGGTTTGCTGAGATACCTCCCCCCCAGCATTAGCATAACCTTGCTGTAAACCAGCACTGGAAAAAACCAGGCAGGTGCTGCTGGCATGGGAGTGCTCATCAGCCCCAGTGCAGCTGTGGAGCAAGCTGAGACAAGGTTGTGGACACGGCATTGGGAGGGAGGCCCTGTGGCCCCAGTGTAACCTGGGCCAAGTTTTTGCCTGGGGAGGGCTGGGCAGAGAGAAGGGCCACCACACTGTCAAGAGCATCCAGAGAACTGATACAAAGCAGTGCTGCAACTTTGAAACCCTCCCACTGTGGCCACAACTTCAATCCCATGCAGCTGAACAGCTTGCAGGTGAATGTGTGTCCCTGTTTGGCACAGGGCTGCTGGAGTCCAGCATAGGACCAAGACACAGTGCTTTGTTGCACCAGGCTGCTGAACTGCACCTGTCAGGTGCCAGGTGAGTTGCAGCAATATGCATGTTCCCTGCATGGTAGAAAGAAGAGTAAAAAGAGAAAAAGAAAATTAAGAAAATACCCCGTGGTCTCCATTGCCCATCATGCCCAGCCCTCCTATCAGTCTCAATAGAGCCACATGCCCTGGAAGCTGGGCAGCCCAAGGTAGCTGCCTGGAAGATGGCACACCTCAATGCTTCTGAAGGGAAAGGTGCTGCCCAGAGCTCAGAGAATCTCCCAGGATCTACAAACCATCTATAATATGTGCACCAGGTCTCATTCGCGCAGAAAGCTCGAAGGATAGCATTGGCCTGAGAATTTACTGTCACCCCACTGGAAACATTGTGCATGATGAACACTGCAGGCTTGATCCTTCTCCCATGGAGATACTTGTCTGGGGTTCATTGCATGTTAGCACGGCTCCCCAGAATGTGAGATGGCTGGCTCTGCTGAGCGCTGTTTGCACACGGTTGGCTCTTGCAGTTTGTTGACCACGAGGCACCCGCAGTCCTTGCCTGCAGAGTTGCTCCCAGCCTGGCCTGATATATGGGGCTGCTCCATCCCAGGCTCTGCATTTGCTCAGATTCCCCCAGACTGGCACCTCATCTCCAACAGCATCCTCCTCAGGCCATTTCATTTATCCTCCCCATCCCTGGGATTCCCTTGCAGATGTAGCAGCCCAAAGCCACAAATCAGCCCTTTTCAGAGCTCTTACAAGTCCCATCACACTGTTAAAAACACTGGGCCTATTGCATCCCCGCAGCCGCCACCAGATTTTGACTGCTAGTGTAACTGGAGTTCCCATCTCTGCTCTTCTCCAGCTTCCTCAGCAAAACAAGGAAGTCTGCAGGCATCTGCTCTAGCGAGCCAGCAATTAGACTTTAGTTGAACTATCCACTTGAAGGCAGGCAAAACCTCAGCTCCTGTGATAAAAGCAAGATTACAGACATATCATTCATTAACTATGCCCAGATTGCAATCTTGATTGCTCTTGCTTAATTAAATAGCTTCTAACCACAATGTTAGCTGTTCCCCAAATATTTGTATATTGGATACCTTGCCTCCAGTGATGCAGTGAGTTAGCACTTCCATCTTCTCCCGAACTGTAGGAGAAGAATTTGCTTTGTCTGAAAGCAAAGAAACATAATAGAAAATTATGGCCAGCTGCATGGAAAATGTAGAAGTTTCTGATGTCCCACATTTTATAGTCAGCTTTGTCTGTAAGTAAGTGATGAGCAAACTGTATGCTGGGTAAAACATCTGTTCAGCACCTATATTAATATGAACAAACTTGTGAAAATGGGAAACCCACAAAAGATGACTTCTATGGAGGGATCATGTGGGTCTGTGGCAGTCTGATTCATGGCTGGCTCGGTCTGCTTCCCTCTCTCCTGACCCAGCTATGGTCCATTCCTCACCTCTGATATTCGCACTGAGACCATGGCCTGCTCCTGCTTCGTGGTCTCCCTTATGCTGACAGATTGAAGCACTGAAACCCCATTTGCTTTGAGGACAGGGATAGAAATTCCTTATTGCTGATTCATGGAAGTGCTCAAACACAAGTTAATGTGTTATGGGTCTGAGAAGAGCCCTACACCCCCTCCAGAGAGCAGAGGCAAGGCAGAGGAGTCCTGAAGATCTTCATGGGAGCAGAGGCAAGTGTAGCTAGTGCACAGACCTTGGAGAAAGAGGAAGGTTGATGGTTACTATATTACTTTCTTTAAGTTCTGAAAAGGCAAATGACATTCAACCTTCCTTACCTTGCAGCTCCTCATTTCTACTAGCACACAAGGTGGACCTGCAAGGCTTGTGTGGATTCTCTTGGAGGCACCAGATAGAAATCAGTCAGACACTTCCTAGTGCTTTGGCTGATGGAAGAAAGATCCACTGAAAACTATGTGTTGTTTTACCCTGCACTAGCAGTGAGACCAGAAATTACTGAGTGACCAAGAAGGGTTCAAGGGAGATGTCTGTTTGCAGACCTCTACTCACAAAAGACAGGCTGGGACCCTTGTGCCAAGTGATGGCCTATGCACCTCATGAGCTGGGAAAACGTGGTGTGAGATCTGTTTGGGTTGCACATGGATCAGTGTTCAGGTCCAGGTCAGCTGGGGAGAGCTGGGCTTCACAACTTGCTCTGCATTGGGTGGCACTAGCTAAGCTAGCTAGGCCTGTCCATACAGCTTGTCTTTCTTCAGCCCTTTCCAAGACCACACAAGGGCCTGCCCAACTCTGCCATCTCACCCCACTACAGAGATGTGGCATTGCTGGAGACCTTGACCTCACCCACATCCACAATTTTTGTGCAGCAGTGGCCTGGTATGATTGATCTCCTGTGGTACCATCACCATTCTTAGGCCAGAATATGGGCCAGAAAAATAAATTTTCCGTATGTGTTGGGTGACAAAATGCAAGAATAGAGTGCAATGAAGCAGTAGGACATCTCCAAGTGTGGATGCAACTACCTGCTACTGACACGCACCTTATTCATAATTCTGAGAAGAGAGAAAATGCTGGCATGATCCATCTGCTCACTGCAACACAGGGAAGCAAATGAGAAACAGCTGATCCAGTCACTCTAGGCTCTCTCTACTACCCAGGCTGAGGCTGTTTTGGATCAGTGGCAGAGCCAACTCACTTCAGTTTACTGTTTCTGCAAGGACAGAGGCAAACTGAAGGTCATCTAAATGCAGGAAGCATTTGGTAAGCAAGGATTAGCCCAGGTTTATTCATTCTTGATTTTACTCAACAGTAGGATGCAAGCTACATATGAGCACGCATTCTTGGTAGTTTCATCTGCTGTTTGCAAGGCAGTTTGCAAACTGAACACTTTGTATCCTATGGAAGGTGGATTTAGATTGACTGGCAAAAAGGAATAGAACCTTCAGCCAACTGGTCAGCAGGCATGGCCTTTGAATTAGAAATTTCATTACCAGGCGAGGTAACACTCAATTAAATTCATCACACCTGTTTGTACATACGTGACTGCTGTCTTTAGAAACTTGCACTGAAATCAATGCAAAATATCGCTCCTAAATACCTTTAACATTAGAACTTCAAATGTAAATTCCCAGGCTGGTCTTGAAGTAAAAGAGATGGTACCAGCATCTTTTGGCATACAGAGAAATGCCATGACAAACACTCATAGACTGGGAGGCACAGGAGTTAATTCCTGAATTTTTTTATAGCCTGGATTGCTCTAACACTTTGTGATAAAACATTGTTTGGGTTTGGTTCCACTGTCTCTTTTGCCTTGCCCAAGACAAAAACATGGAGTTGCCAGGTAGAGCATTGTGTCCTGGCATGTGGATGCAGAGTCTGTTTATCTTCTGGTGGGACTTGGGTGATGGATCGTCCAACCAGTGAGCTGATCTAGCATCTGGCACGTACCTCTGTGCACTTCAGTTGAAGATTTGCTACATGAAAGGGTTTACTCCACCTCCAGTCAGAGGCTGGTGTGTATCATGGACTTTCTCTTTTTCCTTTAATCCTCTGACAGCTGTAGTCCTTTCTGAGCTCTGGGTAGGGTTCAAGACTCCACTGTGCTCAGTACCAAATTGGCAGAAAATGAAGTTAGGTCTTATCTCAGCATACATGCAGAGAAGAGTACCATAAGAAAGTCTGGATTGCAGGTTTTGGACTGGACTTCCAATTCTGGTCAAGACACTGCAATATCCAGAGGAGACTGTGGCTTTCCTCAGATATTTGGGTTCTGCCTCATTTGGGGAACTCCCCCACTGGGATGAATAGTGTTTGCATAACTCCAGCTGTTGCCCACCATCACCTTGCCTCCTTCCCTCCCACCAGAAGAGGCACAACTTCTACTTTCTGATTTCACAGCGCCCCCATGATAATGAGTGAGCCTAGGGAGGGAGATGGAGATTGCACACATTAACTCTCTCTACTGCTGCTTGCTTCAAAATCTCCCAGACGTTGGCATTTTGCAAAAAAGACCACAACAAACACACACTGAACTCATTCTGAGAATTCTTTATTGCTTTCACAATCTTATCTTTTCAGTAGTTTCCCAAGAGCTTGTGAAAGGAACATGGGATCTGTTGATTAAACATCATCTTCAACAATCGAGTAAATGCATCCTTGATGTCAAAGTCATGTTCACTGGCTGTTTCCATGTGAACATCCCGAGTCGAACAGTGGTCAGAAGAATTGTGGGAAAGCAAACAGTGTTACTGAATGGTAGCAATGGGAGCAGCAGTATGAATGGCATGAGCTACTGGTGCCCTCCGCTGAAATGTAAGCCTAGACAACCTGTCCATTTGGGTTGGGCTTTCCCAGGTGCACCTCTGAGCAGAAGAGCCAGAGGGACTGAAGCTTTTACCACACTGTCCGTCTGACATTTGCCCAGGGAGATTTCTTCATTCCTTGAGCTTCTTTCACATCACTCCACTCAAGCTTTGTGTCTGGAACCTCATCTTCAGGCTCGGGATCCTCGCGGACAGTCCCCTCAGGCAGTGCCACGACGATGGGCAGAGGGCCCTGCTCCTCCCGGAACTCCACTACACAGAGATTCTTCTGGTTCGCTAACTGTTGGTGAGTCTCCTGGGAACATGAAAGAGAAAAGACAATCAAAGCAATGATGCACAATATTGGTTTACTTCAGGTCAAACTCTACACGGTATATGGGGTAGGAAAAGAAAAGAAATTTGCTAATAAACAGTTTAAACACTGCGTAAATTAAATGACTCATCAGGCTTATCCTCATGGGTTT
>NW_010559571.1:15609-16123 GCF_000687285.1 Phaethon lepturus | reverse complement strand
AGCAGGAATTCAGGTAACTAGGCTGCAAATATATTATCATTACAATGTCATCCTAGAGGAACTTGCTCTGGAAAGGATCTGGCCAGAAAAGGCACATCCTGCTAATAAGGATGCATGTTTGCATGTTAGTAATGTGAAGTAATATTTTTATGTCTTTATATGGATATAAATTTTGCTTTGACAACAGTGGAGTGCGTATTACTGCCCTGACAGGTAGCATTAGCTAATATACTCATATTAATTTAACATTATTTTCAACTATACCTCCTCCTTGCATTCAAGTTGCCTTTGTTAACACTCAGAAGTTACAGAATAAATGTCTACTGGGAACAGGAAATTTTTCCCATTCAGGGCAGTCAAGAAAATATACCAAATTGCACATCTCTCAAAGTAATAATCTATACAGCAGGCCCTTCTTCTGTTGTTCTATTCATTCTGTCGAAGACTTCTCCAAGACAATGCATCAAAAATGTGACAGACTTCCTCAAGTCTGATCAACCTCAGATACTGATAA
>NW_010559571.1:0-15578 GCF_000687285.1 Phaethon lepturus | reverse complement strand
GGGAAAGAGGATCATAACCCCTCCCCTCCTGAGACTAAACTGAAAAAGTTGGCTAGGACAAGGTGACAGATTTGACAACTACAGGTTTGCAGGACTATATTGGGAATGTAAGTAGCTAAATCCTGGCAGCTACCAAAGGACTGACTCATCCTAAGGCTGGCATTCAAAGAAAGTCAGATGAAATGCTGTATGTTGGATCTTTCTGTCAACTACAGACAGCTGGCTCAGACAGAGACGTCTCCATTGTGAGCATTTTGAGTTAGAGGAAATGACACCACCTCCCTGATTTATTTCAGAGATTTTAATTATACTAGCGATAGAAGCCGCTGTGATGTTTAGTCCTAGGGCAATGAAAACTTAAGAGTGCAGACAAACAAGCAGCAGCAACCAAAGCTGGGCCACAACTTCCTCTGCCCATGATTTTTCAAATGTCACCAAAAATACTACAAATGAAAGCCCAGAAATTCAGATGTCCCCTGGAGGCACTTGGCTGTGGAACAGGCAGAGTTACATACAGCTGTTTCTGACTGGACAACTTCATACAGCTGGTGAGGAATTATTCACATGCTGATTTTGTTCGCTCTTTGGAATATTACTTCATTTTAAGCCTAGATTATAAATGGTTTGACCACAAATTATTACAATATCAATCCCATTCTGTCCCTTGGCCTAACGTATAGAACCACTGAGAGTGCAATCTACCTGTTGTGTCAAGCCTTTAAAGAGAGCTCTGGTAATGTTAATCAAGTTTTTGGATCCAGAAACCTTGGCGTACATGTCTTTAATGCCAATCAGTTTGCAGATGGTGATGATGGCTCGGTGGCAATGAAGACCATACCCTGGGGAGAAAAAAGTATAAATTAGCGTTATATGATTATTTGTAAGCATACAGCTTAGCTAAGGAAAAAGAGAACTAAGACCTCTTCTTAGTTATTTTTGTTACCTAGCATGCCAGAACACACTTTATCTTAAAAATTGCAAAACCATTCTGGGAAGACCATTCTTCCCAGTCTTTGTAGCCATGCGAACATAAAGATCATGGTTTGTCTTATACTAAATATACCTTACTTAACATACTGCAAAACTAAATGAAAATGTCACCACCTATAAACTCAAAACATAAACTCATAAAAAATTCAACCTGAACAATTGTTTAATACCACAGGTTTGGGGAGTATTCCTTAGAAGTAGCATTGGCAGCTTTAGAAGAATCTTCCACAAACACACTCCACCACCCCTGGCAACATTCACCAAACAAAAGGTAATTTCTTTCTTCCAGCAGCAGAAAAATAAAACTCTAGTACTTCCTAAACCTCAACCTAATAATAATAATGATAATAATAATAATAATAATAAGCAGAGAACCAAGGCAACAAGCTTACTTAAAAGAATATTAAAAAGAAGGCATTACAAGGGGAGAGGACCTAAATGTAACTGGATCCTGATCAAGACTGTCTCTTCTAAAAAGCAATACCTACATAGCTTCAAAACCTTTTACTTTACAATTTCAGGTGACAAACCGCTGAATGACAGCTTCAGTAACTACTGATGATGGTAAACCTGACTTTAAAGTCCTGGTTCACATACTTGATGGAGGGATTTAAACTGGTACCCTATGGTGAAGTTACTGCTTAAAACAACTGGTATGCTCAAGCACTGCTGTCCTTTGGGCCTCCTCCCAGAAGGACCCTGCAGAAGCAATGTCAGTGTCACTCATTCCCAGGGAGATTGCTGCTGGATGAGAAAGGCCTACAAGCCTGAGATTGTGCTCAAGATCTCTATCAGACACAGAGCAGGCAGAGAAGTTGGGGAGGGAAGGAAAAGGGAAGTCCAAGTAAGTCTGTGGGCAATAATGCTCCAACAGAAAAGTCTGGTCTAAATACAGAGCTGCTGGGAAACTGGGTGAGTGCCCACTGGCACTGGTGTCTCTTGCTGCTCACAGGCGTTTGGGTAGCCAAATAAAATCTACCACATTTTTATTTTATTCAGCTCTTGGTAAGCAAAGCTTTGAACAGTGGAAGTAGGACTGAAGCTGCCTGCAAACTGAGGAAGACATCATTACATCTACTTATACCAAATTCACACTTTGCAGTTGATCTCCAAAATGTGAACCTGTTACTTGGCTCCTGACGCAGCAACAGCAATTCACCAGCCTCACAGTCTATGCAAAACACAACAGCCACTAGCCACCAGCCATGAAAAAGTTACGCTTGTCCTCTTCAGGTTACAAAAGCTAGCAGAACGCTATGTGCTATCAAGAGAATAAGACTGCACAGATTACCAAGGCACTGTGCAGAGACATCACTTCCTTTCTCCCGGCCCAGCAACTGGCACGAATTACATTTCGTTACTACATTAGTGGCACAACATGAAGGAGAGGGAATGGAAATAAGGCAGGTAACAGATTCATCAGAGCTAAAACTACATTGGAAAGACAGCAAAATACTCTCTATATGTCTAGGAAAAGCAATTATTTTAATCAAGTTGAAAGAACAATTGAGTGTTGCGGCACTCATTTGCTTTCAACTTACTGTTCAAAGCAATAATATTGTTGAAAAAAGTTTGTGTGTGTCTGTGGAAACCACAGGCCAAATTACAAAAGGTTGTAACTGCAACAACTTGAAATTTGTAGGTGAGTGGGGAGGAGAGGCAAACGGATTCCAAAATCCACAAACACAACAGATGTTTGCATGTCATCTGCATCCATCTCCATCATAGTATATTAGCTCTGATGCATAATCATAGTATATTGGCATTAATTGCAAATGGTTTCTTAGACTTGCCAGATTTTAATGGAAGACTTATTTTTTGAGGAGTCTAATTTTGCTCTTTTGTTCCCCAAAGAGATTTGTTTCATGTGGTCTAGCTCTAATAATCTTTAAAAATTGGTTTGTTATAGCTCTAATATGTCTTACTTAAAAGCTGAAAAGCCAGGTTACTGATTAGTCCATTCTGTGGGACAGTCTTGCTGCTGAGTAAATGAAGAAGAAAAAAAAAATCTATTCCAGTGCTGAATGATTTATTGTGTCAATATGTCCCTTATTCTTTTAACCTAGAATTGGAAAAGAAACTATAACCATCCAAAGCCATTTGTTCTGCCATTTGAGAAAATATTTTTTTCTATGCTACAAGACAAAGTCAAGTTTTAGACACAATTACATGTGAATGACCTCTGAAAGGCTGGTTGTCAAAGTTTAATTTTCAGTGACTTAAAGCATCTAATTTCTGGTGGTTTTATTGTTGCTTTTCTCCAATCTCATCTCAATCAGGTTTCTGCAGATTGTTAACACATGAAATTCAGAAGCCAGTAAACTAGTCCGTCAGTCACTGAATAAAATTTATTCCAAACACAAAAAGAAAGGATTCCAACTGCAGACTCCAGCTGTGGAGACAAAGTTGTGCTCAGACATTTTTAACTTGTCTGTGGCACTCACACCACCTTACTGCGGTTTAATTCAGTGAGGCCTACATAAGAGAACAGGGTCATTTAAATGTAACAAATTTTCTCACACTGAAAAAGATAGAAAGTATTTAAAATGTAGTGTTTAAACTATTTATAGTTTATTCCTATAAACTAACACAACCTCTTATGAGCAATCTACATTAGATTTTCTGTAGATTAGTAGACACTAACAAGAGTTTGGACATAGAACATCCACTTTAAAACCACACTAAGGGACTTCACATTACATTATTTTTTTAACTTGAATTTTTACTTGCCTAATATGTAATCCTGACTATATGCTGGGGATTTTCTCCACTTTGCAGGGATTAGGAATAAATTCAAGAAAGGAAGGTGTAAGTATAACAGTGACTTTACCTTTTCTACTAAAACATTAGGCTTTGTTGTGATCATTTGTTTAGATAGCTGCCTGAGTCCTATGCACAGGAACCGGAAGAAAACTGCCAGCTGTAATCATGCAAAGCAAGAGGCTTCAGCATTCATAACTACACAGCTGTAATGCCATCAGCAAACAGAAGGAATCTTTTATACTTTAAGACAGTCTATATATGCTATGGTGTAATGTGAAAACTATGAATAACTGTAATTTCTTATACCTATTAATTACAACTACAGGGTATCAATGCTGGGCTTCACAGCCACATAAGTGTATTTGACAAACTGTATTGCATTTCCCCCTATTAAATCACATTAGCAACTAATGTACACTACTTCGAGATGTACCAATGTGGCTAGCAGAGTAGTCTCCTGACTACTTTAATTGTAAAATCAAGTCAGAGATGAAAATTAAGAGCTGTCCACACTCCAAAAGGTAGCATATTCTGCAGCACAGACAAGCGATACCCCTGGTAGTTTCCATCCAGCTGGCACGTGCTAGAAACAGGAGCAATCCGCAATAGTGGCAGGCATGAAGTCCAGAGCCTGCCTCTAGTTCAATCTTGTCCTGTAGTATGTGCACAAGTTCTAAAATTACACCCAGCTCCCACTGCTGCTATGAACCCTTCCCTCAGAGTATTAACACAAAAGCCTGTCAGGGACTAAGGTAAAACCAGCAAGAGCTTTATCTATACCGTGCCTAAAACTTAATTTTGCGTTAGAGCTTGTTTTCAGGTCATGAGCACAGAATGAAATCTCTCTCTCACACACATACAAATACAATAAATCTACAAAATGTTACATACTGAACTATCATTGCACTTCTTAATAAGGCAAATGATGCCTACTGTCCAGAGCACACTGGACATAAGCACAATTTTTTCTTAGACAACATCAACCCTGTTTGAGGAAATGCACAACGTAGTTCAGTCGGTTATAAAACAGGGGAAATATTCATTAAGTAGAAAAGTGTTTCCTGGTTTTTGGAGCATATTTGCATGTATGTGAATGTGTAGGGTAACTGAATAGGCTAACAAGATACTCGGACAAGGCAAAGCACTGGCCAAAACTGGCAGGAACAAGCTACCAAGGCTAAGGTGCTAATGTGACAGAACTGGACTTGTATTCTGACACAGTTTGGCGTGATACTCTCAAAAACAAACTACAGAAATAAGAACTAGCCAAAATAATCATTAAAGTATGTATTCCCATTGCCAGCAGTCTGGTATCAGGCCAAGAGTGTTTTCCAGATAGGATGCTGCAGTGGATTTGTTATGGCTTTTATACCTCCAAGTATCTTCATTAATGACTTGGATGGGGAACAGAGACTGAAAAAAATGGGTTCAGGATATCATCTTGGGAAAGGCTGCAAGCATACTGGAAGTCAGAAGGAGAAATCAGTGTAGGTCTGACAAACTGGAGACACATTCTGAAATCAAAACACTGAAATTCAACAAAGACAGATGTCGAGTGCTTTGCTGAGAAATCAAAAGCACAAGTACAAAATAGAGGAGACTAACTAAACAGCAACAGAAAAAGGATCTGGGTATAATGGGCCACAAAAAACCCCCAGAGATGAACAGAATTATCCTGCTGCAGCACATCTGAAGCCTAGAACAAAAAGCACACTTATGTATGTTTTTCCAAGTGTTATCAATAAATGATGTTCATATGTTTTAAACGTTGCTCAATGGTGTTAACAGCTTTAAGAGGTCTAGACCCCACGTGCAGTGTGAACACAGGCAGAGTCCAGTAGAATGGCAAGTGCAACCTCTGTGGAAGGTGAAGAATGGAAGCTAGTGACTTCTGGCACCAAGAGGAAGGCTCCAGCTCCACCTAATGTCTTGGCACTATGACATAGGTTCACTGCCCTCAAGGCTGAGGAGGAGTCAGATGTGCTTTCAAGCAAAGCATCTGGGCCAACTGACACTGAACAATGCAAGACTACTGGAAGGAAGCAGTGACTGATAATAGCAGGCAACTCCCTGCTGTGGGGAAGAGGAATCCATCTGCTGACCTGACTTGCCATCTAGAGAAGTTTGCTGCTTGCCAGGGGCCTGGATCGCAGCTGTTGTGGAGAGACTGCTGAAGCTTGTCCACCCCTCTATTATCCCTTGCTGTTCTTCCATGAGGGCATCAATGATACTGTCAGGTGCAAGCTGGAGAGTATCAAAAGCAACTACAGAGCTCTGGGGGCAATAGTCAGGGGCTATCTTATCAATATATATGAACATCTGAAGGGAGGGTGCAAAGAGGACGGAGCTGGGCTCTTTTCAGTGGTGCACAGTGACAGAACAAGAGGCAATGAGCACAAACTGAAACACAGGAAGTACCATCTGAACATCAGGAAACACTTTTTCACAGTGAGGGTGACTGACCATTGGCGCAGGTTGCCCTTAGAGGCAGTAGAGTCTCTATCCTTGGACGTATTCAGGACACGGTCCTGGGCAGCTTGCTCTGCGTGACCCTGCTTGAGCAGATGGTTGGACAAGACAACCCCCAGTGGTGCCTTCCATTCTCAACCATTCTGTGATGTGCAATTTTTAGTGCATAAGTTCAATGGAAAAGCCCCACTGGGTAGGGCAACAGTAGTATGTCAGCTACAAAAGGATCCCTCCTGGGGAAAAGAGAAGGTAGTGGAGTTTGTTTCTCAAATCTAATATAAAAATGGAAATAAATTAGGACAACAGTCCGGTGAGGCAATATTAATCATAAGGTGACCCTGATTGTTTTTGCTTCTGAAGTTCATGAATGAGGTGGGTATGTCTTAATTCTATGTTCCACTACAAGAAAATAACAACATCTAATGCAAACCTTCCTTTGCCATTTAACAGTAATAGCATAATTTGTTTATATATGCATGGTCAAATGTGTAGTTCAGGTATGCTACTGCTGTTCCATGCATGTTTTTCCTTCATTATATTGAAGACTAAACTGAAGTTTCTTTTAAATGGTTATCCTGAAAATTATAGTCCAAATTACCTAATTTACCACCTTGAGAGCTCCTTAAGTGCAGAAAAACTGCAGAAACCTAAATGATAAGACAGTCTGACTCCATACCTGTTAATCTGTAACAATTTTTCTATGCCCATGCTATCACTTTACTGTCACATTGATTAAAAAACCCCTCAACCCAGAATCAAAATGTCTTCTAATAAAAATTATGTTGGAGGTTCATAGCAATATTAGGTGTTTTCAAAATACATTACTAACTCTGAACATTAATAATTATTTTCTCTTATTACTAATGTGAGTGACAGTGCAGAACAAGAATACCTGATACACAAAACAATGTTGGGTTGATGGTTGGACTTGATCTTAAAGGTCTTTTCCAACCTTAATGATTTTGTGGTTCTGTGAAACAGTATGTCTAAAGCATCAATACTTCAGCTTACTCAAAGGTTGTAGAAATTGATGAATTAAGTAGTCGAACATGACGGTGTTCTGACTGGAAAATTATCCCAAGTTTCTGACTTATGATAAGCTAATCATTAGATGCTTTTGCAGTTTAGATCTTATCATAATGACACTGAAGTGATTCACAAAGAACTAGCCATGCAAATGAATTAGTTTCCTGTTTGTATATTACAATTAAAGGACCAATTAAGGGTGCTCAGCAGCAAACTAAATCTGTTTGCTACGGAACAGGAGCTACTTTTATCTGTCCTGAAAGCAAAGTTAGGCTAAACAAGTCAAATCAAAACTTTGTACATAAAGGTTTAACTCTAAAGATTCACTGAAATGACCTCATGTCATCATTGCAGGTCTTCAAAACAGAAAGACCCTAGAAGGTAAAATGGATCACACTGAAAACCGCAATGCATTAGAAATAAGCTAACCTTCAGCTCCCCAAACTACCTCATGTGTTATCCTGAAGAACATGACAGCAGTTTACAAGGCTGCTCTGGATCTATCCCTGTCATTGTAAATGACTGGCAAAGCACATATTTCAACAGCTCTGAAGGTGAGGAATGGGATAGCGACTAGTCTTCAAAAGGTCAGCGTTCATGTGGAAGCTATTACAGACAAGAGCACACATGACTGAGGGACAATGTCTGGTGGGCTGTGTATCTCTTCAGCGAAAGCTGAGAGGGGAACACAGTCATGGCCCTCCATCAATTTCCAGCCTGATGACAAAACCTGTGCTGTGTCTTGCTGGTGCAGAACCGCTGACACTAGACATGTTGAGTTGCCATATTTCACAGCTATTGACGGTGATTTAGTACCACTGTGGACTGAAAGTATTTTTCATTGCAAGTACTTCAAATGGACTGGTAGCTGTACGGGTATGTCGAACCGGAGTGACAGGAACATACAGGGACACAAACAGGACCAACAAATGATAGTGAGGCAGTGGTAAGAACCAAACCTAGTCAGCCACACTAATTGATAAGAGCATGTGAGAGAGTGAGAATGTTTACTCCAGTGATGTTATCTGACTGGGGACTTTGTCAATTGGGAAGCTGAAGGAAAAGGGGGAAACCAGAAACAAAATATACAGAGACACAGACCTGACAAAACACAGACAATAACAAGAAACAAACATTGCCACTAGTTGATGGGCTATCAAGAAACTACAGGTGCCACTTCCAGGAAGATCAACCAGGACTCTGCAACTGGTAAGACTGTAAACCAAGGGAGACTCGGACTGGGAAGGGTGTGAGAATCGATAGTGCTATATAAACCCACCAGTGGCTGGAGCAGGACCATGAGTCACAGCCTGTCTGCCTGGTGGTGGCTGATGGGCAGGGGGTGCGAGCATCTGTATCTTTCCCTGTCCTAGTGTTTGTGAGGTGTGCATATGTTTTCACTAGCAAACTTTAAGCTGGACTAGCCTGTGAGTAGAGGGGCCTCAGGTCTGGGCCAGGGTATCAGGTTGGCAGGGGGTCCGTGCTCATATACCCATGGGGACCTGTGAATGTAGAGTGCAAGAGGGACAAGTGTGTGAGTGCGTGTGTGTTGGCTAGCGAGCATCAAGCTGGACCAGCTAGTGAGTAGGGGACCTGGGAAGCAGGTAAGACCAACCTAACTGATTCTGTGAGTCTATGATTCTGTGATTTATGCTATTAGATTACTTTTCTACATCTAGGTAATTTAGAGCAGAAGGAACTACACTTAGGAAGTGTGAAAGAAAACCAGGAATACAGCTCCCACCAGTGTAAGAGGGACAAACCCTGATTTACAATAACAAAGCCATGTCATTAAAAGTAGGTATTTCTACTGAAAAACAATTGATCATCTTCAACATTTCAAACATTGTAGACTAGCACCAAACGATCCGTCTCCGAAGTAAACAGATATTGCACAAATTTAACTTCATCAGATAAACACCTGTCAGTAAATAACTCCAATATTTCCAGGCAGCTTTAATTACCTTTGTTTTGCTTCTTCATGCGGATGGTTGTGCTTTTAAATTTCACTGTTATGTCATGGTAAACTGGATGGGAGAAAAAAAAAGGCATTACAGCTAAATTCTTCCTTCTAGAAAAGCTTTAGCTCAGCACATTTAAGGAGTACCTTTCTTTTTCAGAACTCTGAAGGGGAAGTTGGTTTTATTCTCCTTTGAGTTCTTTAAAGAGAAGGGTTAATCTAGGTAAATTTCTGTAATAGATTAGAAATGTTTACACATCTGTGAATACTATGTTACTACTGTATACAAAACCAAGCTTCAGTTCAAAAATATGCAGTGTCTGTATGCCTTCAATGACCCTCATTTACCTTTGAAATGAGCTCACCTGATACAATTTAACCTTCCTCCTCATACTCAGATTTTTCTAATAATGCAGCTTTTAACCTAAGACTTCCCATACAGAATATTTACCATTCCAGTCTTTCTGCTTCTCTCTGCTTCAAAAGGAACCCCAAACTCTTATCCTGTGGTGGGTGGCTGTTATACACATCTGATTCAGTGGCTCAGTCTCTGCATAGTGCGTTCTAGCACTGCAGTCAAGATGGCTCAGAGAGGACCTCTGCGTTAAGCAGAATGGAAAGCATGGTGGAAACACCATCAGTTTTTACTCAAATTCCCAATCTGTTAGTGTGAAATAATAATGCTCAAGAAATAGACTCATGAGGATAACTGCAGTTTTGTAGTTCTAAGCTGAAGTTTTACTATACTGAATATTTATCTACACAATGACTTGGTTAAATACTCATAGACTCTGTAAGATACTATCTTTCAAAACTTTTCTGAAAGCTAACTGAATATTTGGTATACTGGTACCATGTCTGACATCAGAGAGGACTTGTATGGTATTAAATTGGATTAACAAAAAGCTACTATGAAACATCAGACTGAATTCTCCAGACCACGTTCTTCCCAGCTGCTGGGCTTTGTCAGTGTACATAGATTAAGTCAACAGGGAATCATCTCTGACATAGAAAGAGGAAAAGCATAGAAGAGTTCACTGTAAAGAAGAGATGCCCAGACAATATCTGACTTCCTTAACTCAAATTGTGCCAGCAGAGATCTAATCTTGCTCCTACTCGCTGCCCCGTCCCCATTTTTAAAGAGCCTGAAATACGATGCATTAAGTATCCAAATTTTAAACATGGCAAAGGCAGAAGACTAGAAAGGAGATAAATCTCTCAATATTTTAGTAACAACATCTCCTATTACGTAATCTTAACTTTTCTTCATGGACCTTCCTACAACTGTTGATACAAATATGAGTGAAAGAAAAGAGTAAACCACATGTATTATTCCAAGTAATGGTGATTTACTTTGCACAGGGATTGACAGACTATGTACTCTGACATTACCACTGTCTAGCTAAAACAGTCTGGGGCTAAGATTTCATGCAGCATGCTGAAGAAACAAAATAACACACAAAGAATAATAATACAATGCATCAGATCAGAAAGGTTTTAGTTAACATCTTTTTATGCTTTCTAACTAGTTGCAACCTGTTCTTCTTGGTATATTCAGTACTGACTGAAAGTTGAAGAGAAAGTTAAAAAAAATCATAATACTTACTTGTGTGGTTCTGATACAGCTCTATAAAATGTAAGCAGCGTATTGCTTTATTCTTTGCCTAGGGAATAAAAGCAGAAAACACTTTTTCTTGAATTTTTCTGCAAAGTATTTAAAATTTACTACTGTTCAATTAACTAGACAGAGAAAGAGAAAAAAGAAAACTTAGGAAAACAGGTTTGCCACATCATTTACTTTATGGAAATGAAAATGTTCTCTTTAAAGAACTGCTTTCTCCTAACAGATTTAATATTTTAAAAGATTCCTCAATATAGTAAGAACTTTATCAAACTTTGTGTATTTTAGCATTGCTACTTGGATAGCTTAGTTGACCATTACAACACAAACTAGATTAATGTAGATGGACAAGTAACGTTACGAAGTCTAAAGGAGCCTTAATAAGGTCATTATGCATGTATAAGAAAAAAATTCCTACACAATAACTGTATAAGCAGATTGTATGCTATATAGATACTGGAAACAAGTGAGCAAGGGGGATAGGTATAGGACATAGAAAAGGGAGTAGAAAGAAAATGATGAGTGCATTAACAGAATCTCATTGCAGGGCAACCTCATTAGGCATGTCCAAAGAAGGGGTGAGGGGTCTGGAGCACAAGTCTTATGACGAGCAGCTGAGGGAACTGGGGCTGTTTAGTCCGGAGAGAAGAAGGCTGAGGGAAGACCTTATCGCTCTCTACAACTACCTGAAAGGAGGCTGTAGCAAGACGATGTCGGTCTCTTCTCCCACGTAACGAGTGATAGGACGAGAGGAAATGGCTTCAAGTTGCACGCGGGGAGGTTTAGATTGGATATTAGGAAAAATTTCTTCACTGAAAGAGTGGTCAAGCATTGGAACAGGCTGCCCAGGGAAGTGGTGGAGTCATCAAGCCCGGAGGTATTCAAAAGATGTGTAGATGTGGCGCTTAGGACTGTGGTGGACTTGGCAGTGTTAGGTTTACGAATGAACTCAATGACCTTAAAGGTCTTTTCCAACCTAAATGATTCTATCTTTATTCTATATCTTTATATCAAGATGGACAAATCATGTACATGGACTTACTTCTTTGCATAGACTACAAAAGATACTGATTATTTTACAAAAAAGGGTAGTTACAAATTATTTGTGTTTGTCATCAAGCAACAAATAATTCAGTCAACATACTTTCCGTAAAGCATTCATCCTGTCACCTGCTTTCCCCATTGCGAAACCTGCAAGATAGAGAAGACTTAATTTATTACTGAGGAATACATGAGGCAGGACCTTCAGAAAGCAAAGGGGAAAAAACAGAGAACCTCACAACCATCCTTAGTACATGTTATTTCCACTCCATTGCACAGATCATACTCAGAAAATGGTCCAGAGAAAACCACAGAAACCATACAAAGTAACAGTTTAGGAGTTATGAATACCTAAATGATCGGATACCAATTGCGTGTTGTCAGATGAAAACAAATAAGGTTTAAGTTATTTCTTTTATGTATTTGTCCAAACAAATTGGACAATACAAAACAAACAATTGTATTGTCCAATTGTTCCAAACAATTGAATAGTGGTTTGAATAGCCAAAAGAAGTCCAGTCTTCTGCTTAAAAAGAATAGCCAAAAAAAAGCCCAGTCTTCTGCTTAAAAAGAAGGGAAAGAAAAAAAAAAATAAAGGAAGCTGATGCAGCTATATCAACTATGTCTGTACAAAGAGTAGCTCCAAGGCCCTAGAAACAAAGACAACAACTGGGTTTCTATTAGTGAAATAGAAAATATGAAAACTAGGCTTAACAGAATAGTGCATTTGCAAAAAATGCATGCCTGTAGAACAGAGAAAAAAAAAAAAACAAACTGCCAGTTTACCAGCTGTAGTTAATTCTCTCTGAACCCTCAGACCTACTTCTGTTTACCAGGTAAAGTGTGGTAGCGATGAAGATTTCACAGCAGTCTCTTGAGTATTTCTGTAAACTGACCATATGGAATGAGTAAGAGGATGCAACAACCATTCTTACAAACTGTAGTCCAACAATGTCAAGGTAGACTGAATTAAAATCATTTAACTTGAAATCAGCAGATCTAGCTTTTTTGGTCCTTTGATGTTCCTGTTGTGTCAAGTGGGGCTATGGGTTACTATGACGAGCTAATCTTTCAGATGAAGGACTGGTCATGTCTCAAACATTGTTCTTGAGAGACATGTGACTACAGAGAGTGCACAGGTGTTGCAAAACCAGCTATCGAAAGGATGAAGATAGCACAAGTCCTGCGTAGGCAGGTCAGTGTGCTTCTCCCAAACCCCCCAAAAGCAACTGATGTGTCAAAAGGTCACTCGTCAGTTAACTCCAGAATGGGAGGGGCTAGACCACTAGAGACCCTCTATGACACCCCCATTAAACGAAGGTTCTAGAAGGTTAGACTGCGCATGAACTAATGGGTGTTACCTGACAGAAACAGGCTATATAAAGCCACAGGTTTGCATCAGTCATTAGTATGCACGCGCTCTACCACTCCAGCACTAAGAAGACTACGACTACGCTGGACCCTGGGGTGGTGATTCTCAATCTCTCTCTCCCCCCTCACTCCTTCTCTCCTCCTCCTGCCCCCTCCCCTCCCCCCTTAATCTTGTTAAATTTTGGACCCTTGGCCAGTTGCCAGACTCTCCATTACCTACTGGTTAATAAAGCATAAGTAATTGCCTCAAAGAGTAGTTTCTGCTGCTCTTATTTATCATGCAGAGGATCACCAAAATTACCTACCCTGAGCCCCACCGAGCGGGACAGGACAGTTACCTGTATTCAAAAGCCTAATCCAAAAATCAATGGGATTGGATCCATTGGCCAACACTGACTCACTAATTTCATGTAGACGTTACAGAAAAATGCGCTGGAAGAGATCTAGGAGAGAAATACCATCCTGACTGTTGTGGTGCTACAACCAGAGAAGATGACTGCAAGCCTGGAGGCTGCTGTGGAAGAAGCAGGCAGTCAAGGGAAGTAGCTATAAGCTACCTGTTGAGACAGCTTTCCTTGTGCACACACCATGCACCCAGAGGTCTCTGTTACCTCCTAATTCCTGCACAAGAAAATGCAAGGAAACTGTGCTATTCTTTCAGACACACACACACAGAGCACAATAGCAGTGTATTAATGCTGTGAAGTCAAGCAATAGATTAGAAAATGCCAAAAATGAGGTCACCTGGGCAACCTCAATTCAATCATTCAGCACATATGGATTAAAGTGATAACATGTTTCATGAAATAGCTTTTCAAAGAAGAGGCAGGAAGAATTTTTTCAGAGTAACTTAACTTTCTGCTGGAGAACCACGCCTTCCTCTCTATGTAAATTTTCCTCCCCTCCAAACTGCAATTAAAATTCAGCTTGAGGAACACATCTGGACCTGAATCTTTCACATAAATAAAGCTCTACAAAACTGTAGTTGACTGGAAATACAATTGTCTTATTCAAGCTCCCACATACATCCCATCATCGGAGATATCTATTCAGCTCATAATAAAAGGAGACTATTTACATCCAAAAGGTAGATGCTCTGCATATATATTGAAAGCAGGATTTTATTTACTAGAGTCATATAGCAATGCAAATGCAATTTCCTGTACTCTGTCACCAATACAATACATGTCATATTCCTATCTCAGGATAGAGGTAGGAATCCTCTATTATTTGGATTATATCAGATTATTTACTTCACAGCTATTAATTTTTTTTTTATCTGATTCTTCTTTTAATTCTGCATAGCTGTCTTATCCCTAAGTCCATCTGAGGTCTAACAGAAATTTTAGTGTACATTGGATTGTATCCACAAGAGAATGCATGAAAACTATCTCCTTATGGAAAAAAACTTAGCACATTCAAGGGTACTTCTTAAATAAAGCTTAACCTGCAACCAAAAAAAAGTCTTTAACTACTGGTATTTGAAAACTGAGTGAAATATAAACACTATTTCTTCAATAACAAAACTGGAAACCTGCACGAAACTCACTGCTGTACAGGGTGGCTGCCTAGTTCCTTTATGAATGCTGTGGTGGTTTTGATTGTGATAGAGTTAATTTTTGCCATATTAGCTTGTGTGGGACTGTGTTTTGGATTTGTGCTGAAATCAGTGTTGATCATACAGGGATGTTTACATTGTTGCTGGGCAGGGCTTATAGAGAGTCAAGGCCTTCTCACACTGCCCTGCCAGCAAGGAGGCTGCGCGTGCACAAGGAGTTGGGAGGTGACATAGCCAGGACAGCTGACCCCAACTGACCAAAGGGATATTCCAGACCATATGACATCATGCTCAGCAATAAAAAGCTGAGGGGATGAAGAAGGAAGGGGGGACATTCGGAGCTGTGGTATTTGTTTTCCCAAGTAACCATTATACGTGATGGAGTCCTGCTTTTCCATCCCAAAAGCTGGCTACTAAATGCAAAGCATGTACCATCAAATGAAGGATGCCCAGTAATTTTTGTAACTGGAAGTGCAACAGAAAATCCTTAAGAGAGAACATACTTTTCTGGGAATATCTGCAAGCCTTTACAGATTTTTAAAAAAAGACAGTGACATTTTTGTTTGTTTGTTTATTTTAAAAGGACAGTAACATCACATCATGGAATCCTTTTGCTTTACCAATATGTAGTATTGTTAAATATTATATATCCAGTAATATCCAATATTTAAATACCTGGCTATACAATCACATTGAATAGCTAATATGTCCTTGTCAGCCTTGTCTGTTTTCCTTTCCTTCAGTTGGCTTGTTGTTGTTTTTTTTTTTTTTTTTTTTTT
>NW_010559570.1:2720-24061 GCF_000687285.1 Phaethon lepturus | reverse complement strand
ACCAGCTTCTGTGAAGAAAACCAGTTCTATCTTCGCTGAAACCAGGACACAACCCAAACTATTTTATGATTTTATGATTCTATGATTCTATGAATTATACACCTCTAAAGACACACACACAAAGATTATCCATTCCAAATTAATTAAGCATCTGCTCCCATGATATATAGGGAACTAAGCAAAATGCCAAATTGCCTAAATTCATTACTAAATTACTAAAACCCAGTTTTAGTTTTTAATTTTTTAAAAATTTCTAATTTAGCTATTCATGATAACTTCCTCTTCATCAGTAGCATCTCTTTTATAAAAAAGAGTAAGCATATTCCCTGTTTTTTTACAGTTCAGATTTATGCATAAATGAAGAAAGCTGGAGGTAGATTCCAGAATGTCCTTGGCACAGGGAACTTGGCTTCCATACCCTCTACAGGCCACAGGACTGCAGGGTGTGCTCTTCCATTTCTGCCAGTTCTTGGTCAACATGTTCCCAGGAACTGGACCATTAGACGAAGTATTTATGCATTGTAAAAACAGCAGAACTAGGGTCTATTTTCTGAACTGACCCTAATTCCTGGTTGCATGATGGCTGCACTGTTTGTTAATAGCAAGAACATCCACAGTTATAACAGATAATGATTCACAAGTTGGTAATAAGTATAAATTTTCAGGCTCTAATTTAATCTGATTTCCTTGTGTGTGATTTTTTTTCTTCTATCTACTTGTGCCTGTGCATTTTTCACTTCAGTGTTCAGCCCTCGTGGTTAAAGTGAATAACTTTCAGAAAAGAGATCTAAAGTATTGTAAAATGCAAACTGAAAAATTGGAAACAAAAAATAGAAAAAAAAACCCTTAGTCTTATATATTTTACAGAAAACAGCACTCAATACACAATATAACGTAAGATATTTGCATTTCTTTTTACAGAAATGTGATACTATTTTTTGTGAAATATTACAAAACTCAAGAATATACTTGGGGGCATTGATTTTATTAGGAAATAGTCAAGTATCAGACTTTTATTAGTAATCTTACTGTTGAATACATAGAACAATAACTAAGGCATCTGGCAGATGGGTACAGTGTGGAAAGTGCTTAAAATCAAGTCACATTGCACATATCATCAACATTTTTTCTATTTGTGCCTTTCTCTAAATGGTATTAGCTTTAGAGAGGAAATCTCATGCTTTTCTTTGTCATTTAAACCTCTGTGACCCCGTTCTATCCTTAGGTAAAAAGAATGTAAAGAAAATTGGAGGAACATGAATTGAGTGTCAGAAAAGAAATACTTCCGTTCCAAGGTGAACTAGCCTGAACATGCAAAAGAGACACGCTGTGGTGTCTTATAGTTGAAAAGAGAACTCTTTCCAAATCCAGCTGCATTTTTCTGTACTTTTAAAATCCTAATTCTGTCTTTACCCCTAAAATTCCTTTTTAAAAATTTTTTTTCAATTTACAGGTCACATTTTGAGTTCAGTACATGTATATATATTTTTACATAAATATATATAACTGTAAGTAATCATTACTTCAATCTGAGAAAAAGCATCTTTGAATGGCTGTGAGACACTGAAACTAAACATACAGAGTTATTATTATAAAGTGGAAGAGCCAGTCTGACCACACAAATTTGAGATTAGAGCAAGAGGAATACAATTTTGCTACACAACAGGAGCAAAATCAATTCTGAATGCTTGCCACAGATGTACAGCCTTCATACATAAGGATCATTTATGTAGTCTGGGAGGGAATGGGAAGACTTTGTTAGCCTTACCAAAGACCTTTGAGCTCATCTCTTGACATCTTAAACAATCAGTATGTATGACAGTATGTGGGAAAAATGTCAGAAACAATTTATGCACAAGATGAAGACACAGATTATCTAAAAAGTACACTAAAATTACTCGAGATATTTAGTGAAGAGATTAAATCTTATTCTATTGTTTTTTCTATTCTCCTTTTTTACTATCTTTATTATTTTGCTATTCTTTATGCAAACATTTCAATACATGCCTTGAGTTCACATCCAACTTTGATGTTGCTTTTTTTCTCTAGACTTGAACTATCCCAGCAGTTATTTTGGGACACTGACTACTAAGGAGCTGAGGAGAAAGAATTGGGGACACAAGACATTTTTAATCTTACAATTCTATTACCTTTGCATTTCTTACTCAATCATTTCTCCAGGCCTTTTACCTAATTACTGACTGACCACTTTTTACATCCACCTCATCCTTATACTTTTTCCTCCACTCTTCTACTGTCTTAATTTTCCCATTTTATAATAAAAATCTTTATAATTTTGCAATCATTTCACTACGCTTGGTTTAGAACTTCCTTGTCTTGTCTACCCTCAGCTACACACCTTTGAGAAAATGTAAATGAAGGGCTGGCAATAGTACTGTGTTTGTAACGTAGACGTAACTTCTCGTTAGCATTTTCATAACAAATGTACATATGCTTTTCTTTTTTTCCTACATTTTCTTCTCCTTTATCTTCACAGAACACAGGGACCACTGTCTTTTTCCATCACATATTTGTCACCCTTTTTCCAATTTCCCTGTTTGGGATCTTCCCAGACATACCAGTGCCTACCTGTTTCTTCTAGACTCACACTGTAAGTCTTTCTTGCTTTTGCTACAGGCATGGTACTGCACTTGGTCTTGTAACAAATGCTATGGCATATCTCTGAACTTTACTGCATACACCTGAGGTCAGATGAGAGGAGAAGCATCACTAATCAATATGTTTCATATCATGCAGGTATAGGAAGCCCATTAAGCTGCTGGTGGTGTGCACAGGCAAAGGAGGATCTGTTAATGACATGTCCTCACAGGAATCTAAGAGCTGCCTGGGAACAGAAGAGGAGAGGACATATAACTAAAAAAAAGCTTAAGGACTGAGCTTGCTTCCCAAAAAAGTTTTCATGAAATGATTTCAGGGGAGTGATGAGCAGAAAGTTTGAAGTGAATAATTCACTGCTGAATTCACTCTTCTGGTTTATCGTAGTGCTTGTAGCCTTTTATGTTATGACTTGAAGTTATTAGTTTCCAAATTTTTAGTTGTTACTCAATTTGTTCTCAATGTATTATACCATATTTCACCATACTCATTTGAGTTGCGATTTATTTTACATTAGTTGTGATCGTTTGTCACTATTAATTATAGGTGTTCAGAATGTGAATGAACCAAAGAAGCTATGAGCTTTAAAATTCTTGTCATCACACAGATTTAAAAAAAATCATTTTTATGCACAATAGAGGAATGCTAAAGAATTTCTTTCTCATACAAAAATATTTTAATCACTGTAAAATAACTAGACCACTGTATGATTTATTGGTTAGGTAAATTGTATACCTGTATTCACTTTCAGCAGGTATATATCCACCTATGATGTTAGATATAAAGTCTAGGATTAATATCACTCAGGTTTAGCCTTCCAAGGAATTAAGCAAATAGTCTGAGCTACTCATCAAAACTATCTCTATCATGAATGGAGAGAAAAACCAAATGATTTATCCCAAAGTTATTAGGCATCTATCTTACCACAAAATCAACTGCTCTCCGAAAACAGCAATTTATTTCCATTAAAGGAAGTCTAAATAAAAGCTGACATTTAAAGCATGCAGTTGAACTCTTGTTCAGGTCTTTTAATTCTGTTTCAGGTGACCCAATTCCTACAAAGCCTATATAAAATTAATTGTTTATGAATACTTCAGAAGATTTACATCAACAGTTCTAACTTTAAACCTATCAGAGATTTCACACATCAAAGGTCCTATGATGGGAAGAGTTTTAAAATTAGAGACAGGGAACTTTTGGAGAGGGTCCAGTGGAGGGCTACAAGGATGACTAAGGGACTGGAATATCTCTCATATGAGGAAAGGCTGAGAGACCTGGGGCTGTTTAGTCTGGAGAAGAGAAGGCTGAGAGGGGACCTTATCAATGTCTATAAATCCCTGAAAGGTGGCTGTCAGGAGGATGGAGCCAGTCTCTTTTCAGTAGTGCCCACTGATAGGACAAGGGGCAATGGGCACAAACTGCAGCACAGGAAGTTCCACCTCAACATGAGGAAAAACTTCTTTACTGTGAGGGTGATGGAGCACTGGAACAGGCTGCCCAGAGAAGTTGTGGAGTCTCCTTCTCTGGAGACCTTCAAAACCCGACTGGATGCATTCCTGTGCAACCTACCCTTGGTGATCCTGCCTTGGCGGGGGGGTTGGGCTAGGTGATCTTCAGAGGTCCCTTCCAACTCCTACCATTCTGTGATTCTGTGATTCTGTGAAAGAATATGATGGCTCAGGCACTGCAAATAATCCACATTAAGGTCAGATTTCTTTTACCATTCAAAGTAAAATGATTTGGGAAAAACAAATGTTTCTTGAGGTAAAAGAAGCATTTCTGGAGTAAGCTTTATAAATCCTTTTCAGGATTTTTGTTTTGGTTTGGTTTTTAAATTTATTGTGAACTTAGACAGAGCATTTAATGTTTTTCCTTATTTAATACAACAGCTGCTGAATTTAATTTGACTAGCTGATTAAAAATTACTTAGTCATACATGTAATTCCAGAGATAACATTAGAAAATCAGAACAGGAGATTCAGGAGTGATATAAAGCTTCAAGAACTTCCAATAGGCTCTTTAACAACTGACCATCAATAATATTTTCTTTCTTTGTTTGCTCACTGGCAGACTGTGTGTGGAAATAACAGAGTCCTGTGGTACTCCTATAAAGACTGCAGCAATATAAACAGTTTGGAAAAAGTTACATCTAAAACAAAGATCAGACAGGTATATATATCAGGAAATCTTTTTTTTTTCTGTCCTTTTTCTCTTTTCTTTGTATGTATGTTTGAGCAGTTTGTGCTCAACAATGTGTATTCTCATATTTTAAAATAAATATGTAAGTAACATAAAGTAAAATTTAAATAATGAACAACTTATAATTGACATATAAATTCAGTACATGAACAAACATAATATATAACTATCAAAAACAATGTTTCCTAATTACTCAGGAGTCCAGAGTGGAGTGTTTACTTGATTTACTTTTAATCACTTTATTTTGTATTTTCTCAGTTGTATATGCAAATGACATACACAATGTCACCTCTGGCATAGATGTGAGTGAAAGAAGGAAAACTATTAATTGATCTTTAGGCAGAATTTATTCCCCCAAAACAGTAGGCTTTAAATTGAGTCTAAACAGAGAAATAAAACGAAACTACACATGGGTTCTCAGTCCTGATGTATTCACATGTAGTTGGAAATAATAAAAAGCAAGCTGAATTCTTTTGACTGTGGTTATACAATCCCGAAATAAATTGAGAACCTGGAGGTAGATTAAAGAAAAGTGTGTATATGTAAAATAAGAAAAAAATCTACAATGATGCAAAAAAAGCTTCCTAAAATGTTACAGCTTGAACAAATAACATAGATTAAACTTCTTTCCAACATGCAATACATGCATATTATCAGAAAAGAAAGAATTAATCTGGTTGGTAATTTCAGAAATAACTACTTGAATACAGAAAGTAGTTTATGTATATATAATAAATATATTTATTACAGAAACTTGATACCTTTTCCTAAGGAGAACCTACTTCATTTCATTTAGTAAAACAAGAAAAATCTAAATCCTTTTTCTGCCTTGCTTCACTTAGGAATGAAGTTGTTTTCAGTTTGCACAGCACAGAGCCTCATTGATCCTGAACTTCCTTGTGGAATATCAGCACTGTTTAAAATTTTTCTTTTGAATATGTGTAGACTTATACAATCTTCTTTTATGGAAGCGACTGTATAAATCAAGACAACTCACTGGATCATAAGTTCTCTTGGTGAAAAAATGAGTTATGATGAAGAATACAATGATCGATTACTTTTCTTGTTGTGATGGAAGTATAACTAAAAAACACTCCAGTATACATAGAAAACCCCATTCATATCGTATTCTTATTTTGAGACACACTTAGACAAGTTTTAAATTAGAATAAAAATACATCATGGTTTTACTGCTAACCATGAATTATCTCCAGAATAAAGACTTCATTACAGCTCTGTATGTATTGAATTTTTCCCAGAAATTTTTTTTTAAAGCTAAAAAAAAAAAGTTCTTTAACCACAAATTATAAATTGTTATTAATATACTTTCGCTAAACATAGTCTCACAGAGAGTAGTAACAGAGAGCTAACTGAAGTAATGCAGATAAATATGTATTAAGCTGTGATGAGACGCTTCAGATGAGCCAGGTTTAGTAATGTCTTTTTCTATCATTGATAGGGTTTTAAACTCATAAGTAAGCAGTAAAAACCTGCCTAAATACTTGTAATCATATTTAATTATTTTCAAATGTTATGAAAATATTATGAAAAAATGAACAATTTTTCCAGAAGAAAAGTTGGACATTCTACAACTTGATCAGATTTAATATGTTTCACTGTTAAGCAACAGAGAAACCATTTAGTAAACTACCAGTTAACTTCACATAGCTTTGAGAATATCAGCTGGATTCTCCTTGAAATTTGCTAAGAAATATGTCAGAAATAAGAAAATGATACATACCATTGGAAGGAGAAACTCTGCTTATAGTGTTCTTGGGGTTATTGTAGACAGAAAATTATATAACTTTAGTTTGAGCAGTCTGGAACTGCCACAAAGATGACAGAGCAGCATAAGTGGTGGATAGCTTGCAAAGAGCTCTGTCATTTTACTTAATGGTGTTAAAATCATAATCTGTGATAAAGCATAACGCATTCAGCAGCACTTTGAAACACATCATGAGACCAGACTAAAACAATGTAATTGGCATCAAGTGCTGTGATATGCAAAGGGAAGAAGAGCCTAACCTGAATTGTGTTTTATACATATAAATGCATGTAGATGTGTGTGTGCGTTTCTGTGGATATGTGTGTACATGTGTGCGTGAATATGTCTGTATCAGAGGGAAATATGGAAGGTCAAGCACCATAAATTCATCTCTGAACTGTCCTGTGCATTGTGTCTTTAGCTTGTCCAAGATAAAGGAGTGACTTTAATTTGGACAGTCTGCTTAGCTGTATAAGAATTCTGGCTTTTTTATTGGAAGATGATGGCCTTACTCCTAGAAAAAAAAATTAAAGAATTGTCACATATCTTGGCATGCACATTGACTTCATTGATTTCAAGGTTAATTGATATAATAAGTTCTTTGACATGGGGTCCTGGTTTCAGCCAAGCTAGAGTAAATTTTCTTCATACAAGCTAGTGTGTGGCTGTGTTTTGGATTTGGGATGAGAATGTTGATAACGTACTGATGTTTTGGGTTGTTCCTAAGTAGTCAAGTACTTCTGGCTTTTTGTGCTGGCCTGCTAGCAAGAAGGCTGGGGGTGCATGGGAAACTGGGAGGGGACACAGCCAGGACAGCTGACCAAGTCTGGCCAAAGAGATATTCCATACCATATGATGTCCTGCTCGGTGTATAAAGCTGGGGCAAAGAAGAAAGAAGGGGTGTGGGGGTGTTTGGAGTTACGGTGTCTCTCTTCCCAAGAAACGGTTACACATGACGGAGCCCTGCTTCCCTGGAGATGGCCTGCCCATGGGGAGTGGTGAATGAATTCCTTGTTTTGCTTTGCTAGTGTGTGTGGCTTTTGCTTTCCCTATTAAACAGTCTTTATCTCAATACAGGGGTTTTCTCACTTTTCCAATTCTCCCCCCTGTCCCACCATAGGGGAGTGAGCGAGCTTCTGCATGGTGCTTAGTTGCCTGCTGGGGCTAAACCACAACAGTTAGGAAAACTCTCAGACTCTTCTTAAAATGGAAGGAAAAGAACACTTGAACAATATGGTCATTTCTTCTATACATCTGAATTAGAGTAAACTAAAATTCACATTTGTTTCATGTATTGAAAAAACACCTGTAGAATTTTGACATGCCTCTTTTTCATATATATATAGTTACATGTATATATAGCAATAGACTTATGTGGATGAACCTGTTGCCACACACAATGCTGTGGACACATGTTGATAATAATATGTTTTATTTTTTCTGAAAAGACCTCATCTTTTTTCACAGCAACATCATATCTATGTCAGTGGGCATGGTAGTCATAATCTACCCTACTTGGTGTTCTGTTCTAATGAACCATAGGGACCTTGGCAGGCTTGAGAAGTGGGTCCATGTAAACCTCATGAAATTCAAAAAGGCCAGGTGCAAGGTCCTGTACCTGGGTTGGGGCAATCCCCAACATCAGTACAGTCTGAAGGATGAATGGATTGAGATCAGCCATGTGGAGGACTTCGAGGTATTGGTAGATGAAAAACTAGATGAGCTAGCAATGTGTGCTTGCAGCCTAGAAAGTCAACCATATCCCAGGCTGTGTGAAAAAGAATGTGGGCAGCAGGTTGAGGGAGGTGATTTTCACCCTCTACTCCACTCTCGTGCAACCTCACCTGGGGTACTGCATCTAGCTTGGGGGTCCCCAGTACAAGAAAGACGTGAACCTGTTAGAGTGGGTCCAGATGAGTGCCACAAAAACAATCAGAGAGACAGAACACCTCTCCTTATGAGAAAAGGCTGAGATAGCTGGGGTTGTGAGACAAGAAGGCTTTGGGAAGGCCTTATGGTGGTACTTAAAGGGGGTTTATAAGAAAGATGGAGAGAGACTCTTTAGCAGAGCCTGTTACAAGGGGTAACGATTTTAAACTAAAGAGGTGGATTTAGATTACACTTAAGACAGATTCTTTACTATGAGGGTGGTGAGACACTGGAACACGTTGCCCAGAGATGTTGCAGATGCCCCATCATCGGAAGTGTTCAAGGCCAGGTTGGATATGGTTTTGAACAACCTGATCTAGTGAAAGATATCCTTGCTCATGACAGGGTGTTGGACTAGATGATCTTTGAAGATCATTTCCAATCCAAACAATTTTATGAATGTAATTTTAGCTTTATTATTTCCTATGTCATAGTAGGCATTCTTGTTATTATTTTCTACAATTATTTTTTCCCCAAAGCAGGGATATTGTATTAAACACACTGCTGTTCATGGTAACACTTGCAAACTCCCATGACATTTTTAAAAAATGCACAAGTGTTCCATGGTTTGTGTACAACTCTTGCATCTGTATTGCTAGAACAGCCTGTATCACATACCCTCTTTTCTTATTCAGATAGAATGCAAATATTTCCAAGCCAGCTGATTTATGCATTTGTCAATATAAGTGCTCATTTTCAATCCCCTACTAAACATATTTACCATGACTGTAATATTTCCAATTAAAAACTTCTTTTTTTAACTTCTATTATTTGGTTTCTAATATGGCGTATTTACAGACCAAGTGATGCTTTGTGTCTTCAGGCTAGTAGGTGTATTCTGTCTTACTGCTCCTTTGCAGACAGATGCAGCAAGCCTGGCAAGCAATTACAAAGGACATTTAATGAAAACAATTATCAGGATTTGTGGGCATGCAGTATCTGATCGGGCAGCAGCATGAATGCTCATTCTGGGATTCCCTGGCATATGAAGTTTTGCTACTTCCAAATGGTTTTGAGCACTTAAAACCCCCTCATTTTACGTATATTCAATAAATATTTTTGTTTATTTTTCCTAAGTTTCTGTATTCACCTGAACTGACTCTGCCTTGTACCAGGTTATAGATTCACTCTCTCATATTGAGTTTTTTTCTCTAGGGTTTCGGAACAACAGAGAACTTTTTCTTGAAATATTTATTTTAGCCTCAGATCTGGATTAGGAACAAGTGCAATGGAGTCACAGAACTATATCTCTTTGTGCACCCAACAGACATGCTGCTTTGGCAATTGTTCAAGGTTGTATAGTAAATGAGGTTACTTTTTACAGTCACTCACATCTTTACCTAATTATTGCTGTAGAAATTAGAAAGTCAATAAGGAATGAGGCAGAGAATTGTACGGACAGCAATGCAGTTGTGGCAACATTGGAAATTGCAACGGTCATGTTGGAGATTCAAACAAGCATGACTTGTATATAAAGAACAATAGATGCAAAATTTCTCACACAGAATGCTTTGCTCATGGGCTGTCAAGCTGACGTGTGTGTGTAAACCAAATCTAAAACACTCCAGTATTATTAAGCCTCTTCTACATGTTTTACTGACTCCCTATGGTCACTTTAATGCATTATATTAATGATACACATTACTATATTTCTCACTGCTCTATGCAACAGTGCCTGTAACTTTTAGATATCTAACAGGGTAGGCTTCAAGGTGTCCAGAAGCAGGACAGCTTTTTGCACAAAGTATACATCTGTAGATTTGCTACTGAAAGTAGTTTATTGCACATGACGGGTATAGCTGATTGTATCAGCTTCAAACCTCTCTCTCAAAAAAACCAATTCTTCATTATATGCTAAACATCAATGGATTACAATGAAAAATGTTAAACAACACTTTTACTTAATGGTAACTAAAAAGGCAATGAGCCTCACCTATAATGTCAATGTTGGTGGTACCTGGGTAATTTCCTGCTATAGAGATGGTTTCTTACTTACAGAGAATGTCAGTTTTTCACCTTTCACACAGAAGATCTTTAGTGTAGCAGAACTTGTGAAAACTAGTTACAGCCTTGGGTTTCCAAGTTTGAGAAATTCATATCCATTCCGTAGCTTTTGTATGCTACAGTTCCTGGCTTTATAGATTTGTATGTTTTCAAGAACAGTGTTTCAAACCTGGTCCATTTGGGTTGTGTTTACTAGTTACTTTATATACACAATGATATCCTGGCCTTCAGGACTAAGAAAATCATACTCAGTGATGAATGCTGAAGAAAAATGTTGCCCACTTATTGTCTTGGAGAGGATGAAGGTGTTGATTCGGGTATAACTAATTTTTTAAATTATTTCCTTCTCAAAATAAATGTCTGCACTTGAATGTCTTTTTAGCTCATATTAGATTTTAGCTTTAAATATTTCATTTAAAGAATGTTTGTTAGCTGAATAGCTGTGGTAGTCCAGGGATTAACAAGACTGAATACTCTCTAGATGCAGGATAAAAATACAAGCAATTTTCCATGCTCAGTGTTATATTTGATTGTACATAAATTACATAGGGTAACACTGTTCTGGTTATGTCTTTATGCTTTTCATTTTCATGAGTAACAGTGAAACACCTTTCATAAAGCATACCATGTAATGGGGCTCTGTAGAGGTATCTGCAGTTTCATGATATATTTTATGTTCCTTTACTTTTGGAATTAGGAAGAACTGAATGGAGTCATTTGCATGAGCAGAAGATTCCCCATTAGATTTGTCTCAGAACAACTGTGTGTCTGCTGAGCATTTCAAACTTGTCATTTTAGTGGCCAAGAAGTGGTCCAGGAGGACAGCTTTCGGACACTGGCAAAATCAGAGCTCTCATTAGCTAAGCTTTTCACTGGGGGAATGAATAGATGTTGTCACTGTTTGCCTTTCTACCGCATTGTGGTTACAAAAATATTTGCATTATGTACCTTGTCTGGCTATTGACTGGTTGGTAGAGCCCAGGTCTGGGGGAGGGGTGGGGGGGTGGGGTGTTGAAAAGATAAATCAGAGATTCCTGCCAGGAGACAAGATTTTCCAATTCTAAAGGCATTGCTGCTAAAAACTTACTGCCAACACACAACACTTGGGGGGCAAAGCATTTCCAAGCCAAATCTGTCTCTCTTCTCTTTATTTATATGAGGGATTCAACAATAGCCAATGACAAGAGCAATACAGGGTCATCATATCTGCCATGGTCTCTGTGAAAGGCCTTCAAAGCCTTTTCAAGTGAAACATTTCTTTTTCACATATTGATTTTATATTTAATGGGTTTATCCTGTTCCTATAGAAAATATTTGTAACTATGTAAGTTTTTTCATGTTTTCAAAGTCATATTTATTTCCTCATGCATAAGACATGCATGAGGAATCTTATGTTTCATATTGCACCTAATTACTTCAGGTAGCATTAATATAGCTCTAAGTACAATGCATTTAGAAAATTTTTAGCAAAAGAAGAAAGAAAAGAGTTGTGAGGTTAGCTATGTACTTCACATGTTGTTGCTTTTAGACATGGTATAAATGTCTTGGAGGTGAGGAAAACCAATTAGCAAGAGGCTAGAATGGGTTCCCACCAAATAACATTCCTTTAATCTCCTGCCAATGCACAATATTTTGTCAGATTATTCAATGAATCAAGTAAAAAGTAAGTTGTCTAAAATTCTAATAGTCTGGATATTCAAGATAATTGGTATGATAATAGACATGTTATTAGTCATTATTTTGTCCTTTTTGCATCACTGTTGCACTAAAACTGTGTCAATGTTAAGGTAAAAACATATAATTTAAAATTGTTAAAGAGGCTTATTTATCAAGACTGACTTCACTTGTGTATACCAAATGCTGAAGTCAGTAATGAGAGCTTTAGCTGATCATCAGAGATCTATTATTAATTTGTAAATTGTTGTACAGCTCTTCTTATACTGCTAGATTAAGGCTATTCCATAACCTCATTAAAGTTGAACAAATGAATCATAATTGATGTTCCAAGAGAAGCATTTTTCTTACAAATAAATGTTTCCTTGCTTTTTAGGAGTAGCAGAAGAAATTCCTGCACCATCATTTTTCACCTTCATTTGTGGACAATTATGTATGACACACTAGCATTATTTTAAGGACTAATTTGACTCCCTAAGAAGATGGAAAGCAACATCAACAGTATTACTTTAGTGTAGAAAGTTGTCTTCACATTTTAAAGCAAAGCTGTATGGTAAAAACCATCTTCATTTTACAGAATCACAAAATCACAAAATCACAGAATCATTAAGGCAGGAAAAATTCCTTCGAGATTGTCAACCCCAACCCCAACCACCAACCCAACACCACCACTAAACCATGTCCTGAAGTGCCATGTCCACACGTTTTTTGAACATTTCCAGTGATGGTGACTTCACCACCACCCAGGGAAGCCTGTTCCAATGCTTGACCACCCTCTCAGTGAAGAAATTTTTCCTAATATATAATATAAACTTCCCCTGGTGCAACTTGAGGCCATTTCCTCTTGTTCTATCACTAGTTATTTGGGAGAAGAGACCAACACCCATCTCGCCACAACCCCCTTTCAGGTAGTTGTAGAGGGCGATAAGGTCTCCCCTCAGCCTCTTCTTCTCCAGAGTGAACAATCCCAGTTCCCTCAGCCGCTCCTCAGAAGACTTGTGCTCCAGACCCCTCACCAGCTTCGTTGCCCTTCTCTGGACACACTCCAGCACCTCAACGTCCTTCTTGTAGTGAGGGGCCCAAAACTGAACACAGGATTCGAGGTGCGGCCTCACCAGTGCTGAGTACAGGGGCACGATCACTTCCCTACTCCTGCTGGCCACACTATTCCTGATACAGGCCAGGACGCTGTTGGCCTTCTTCGTCACCTGGGCACACTGCTGGCTTATGTTCAGTTGTCTGTAAACCAGCACCCCAGGTCCTTTTCCGCCGGGCTGCTCTCTAGCCACTCCTCCCCAAACCTGTAGCGTGCATGGGGTTGTTGTGACCCAAGTGCAGGACCCAGCACTTGGCCTTTTTAAACCATATACAGGCCCATTGATCCAGCCTGTCCAGATCCCTCTGCAGAACCCTCCTACCCTCCAGCAGATCAACACTCCCACCCAACTTGGTGTCATCTGCAAACTTACTGAGGGAGCACTCGATCCCCTCATCCAGATTATCAATAAAGATACTCATCATTGGTGACAGTGTACCCCCCATATATAGTAAGGACTGGAGATTGCAGCACTCCAGTCATGAGAGTCATCCCACCATTTTTCTGTGATGGCAACTAGGTCATAACATCAAATTTAAAAACAAGTTTTTCTTATATTTGGATTACACTTGACTTTTCTCATCAGAGCCTGAAGCAGGAAAGTGGAAATAGCTGGGATCTGCAAGGCCATTCTGCATCTACCTTTAAAATCAAATGGGGGTTTCACTAAAAAGTTCAAATAAAGAAAAACTTTGATACGACTTTCTGACATATAGCCATGAGTTCACACTAAAACAAGACTCTTAATCTCACTTTTTTAAACTTTATGACCCCTTCATATTTCACTCACTGTAGCAGTGTTACTCAGATTTGACAGATAGGCAGAAAATTTAATTCAGACACCTGATTATAAACTAAATCTCACCAAACTTATTTGCGTAAACCTCTTTCCTAGCCAATTTCACAGCTATAAGTCTCAACTAGGCTGTTATATCTCATTTTCTGTCACCATCTTAGTTATCACAACACCCTTTTCTGCATAAAAATTACAAGTATAAACTCATACTATGGACCTTTGCTCGCAAAACTTCTGTAAAGTTTATTTTCTTAGATACAGTTAGAGATATTCCTCTTTATCCTCATTCTCAACTCTCTGTTCTACACAATGCTCATTATATGCTTCATGGCTCTACACTGGAGGCCAGCTTCCTCATTTAAATCAGGATATCAGTTCAGCAGACTGCACTGCTGGGTGACACACCTATAGACATACTCGGCACCAATTTCCTAGACACATCTGACCTGTTCTTACACCACACTGCATGAGATCAGTTTCCTGAGGAAAATGAACTTCAGACAACAAGTTCTCCATTTTTTTAGGTGGCTGTAATTTGGGTTTAGATACATAAAAGATACATCTACACATCCAATGATGTTGGATGACGTCTGGATTGTTCTGCATGATCAAAAAAGAACCAGCAGAAAGGATGAGGAGATGATCCCTTCTTCAACTACAAAAATGAAGTATATCAGCCTTTTGGAGTGCTGTCTCTTACGCTAACTATTAAGGGAACTTGGATACTTAACATTCAGGCAAATAAAGTTGAATGAAATTAATGTAGGAATCTTATGTATTTTTTCTTTTCAAAGGCAAATTGATTCATATATAATAATTGTTTGATATATATTAGCAAAAATAAACAAATATAAAAATAGATTAATTTTGACAAGCTAGTACAAACTAGGGGAGGTGGGACATTTGAGCAGAAGCATATGACTTTCATATGCCTCCAGATTTCTTTTATGATTTTGAAGACATTATCACTAAAGCATTGAGCACTGTGGTGGTGAACTTTGAATTCAGTCTTTCCTAAACATCATTGACACCATTTTACTATTTAGGTACCGTTTCAAGAATGGTTGATTGTTTTCCACTCATCCGTCATTTTCACAAAACACTTTTTAATTTAGATTTTATTACAAGGATGTGAGTAGTTTGGTACTGCACACAACCCAAAATACAAGTAATCATGAGACATTGTGTGAAACTTTAACATAATAACTGCTATGCTTCATAAACTCTACAGCTTGGCATATACAGAGACATTTAAAGTACTATGTTTTCAGTTATTTATTTTCAACTGTATTCTTCAAAAAGCAATCTTGTGTACATTTCCTGAGGAGAAAACTCATATTATCCTGTTCCTCTGAAAAATGTTTCAGAATATTCTTCACCTATCTATGAAAACAGGGTTTACTGGGTAACTTGATAGAGAAAAAAAGGTAAAAATGGGCTATTGAAACACTTTATCTTCAGCTGTAGGAAATTTCATCCTGGATCAATCATAATTGCTTTATCAACCCACAATAGTTCTAGGGACTTTTAGCAGATGTAAGATAGGTGTTTTCAAAATAGTTTCACAATCAGATATTCTGATTATTTTGAAGGAAGGATCAACTAAACTGACATAAAAAATAATTAGTGAAAAGAGAAAAACATTCTTTTTTACTTGCTGGAGCTTATTAGTATCATATTGCACTATATTTTGCTTGAACTCAAACTCTTGATTTCTTACTTGAGGTACAGAGTCAAAGATGCAGAATGTACGTTTGATAAAAAAGATATGTATCATAATTTTTATGTTGCAAAAGAGAAATTAAGTATAATTCCTAATTCTTGTTGGCATGTTTCAACTTTCCAGAACCATTGCTACAATCTAGTCCTTGTTCAAGTAATCAGAATAATTAAAAACTCTACTTATATAAGATTTTACAATATCGAAGTCTAAAACCTTGCTTCAAACAAGTCAATGAAAATAGACTATTATTATGGGTTTAACATTTTTAATAGATATCTATTCTATATTTAAACAAAATGTTTCATAGTGGACATGTTTCATAATCACTTTTGATTCTGATTCTGAGTCTTCCCAAAGAAGAGGAGGATCTGTGTTACACAGATAAAAAACCTATCTGTATCATGCTTTTAAAAAGTTCAGTACAAATCTCATCATGAAAGAAAAAAAAAGGTTAGTTTTTCAAGATGTTTCTGGTCTTTGGTAGATCTGAGTAAATAGTGTCTGTATATTTCTGCAGTACTATATTATTTGAGCTTGCTTTTGATTTCTTCTATGTCAAACCTTAGAGGCAGGGAAACACTTAGAAAAGTTCCTAAAATGGAAGATGTCCAACTCAGATGCGATATATGACTAACAGAGCCCCCAGTTCAGTTCATAGCAAATCCAAAATCTGTTAAATACAGATTAAACAACTTTAATTTTTCCTTGAATGGATTTGGAACACCATATACATGAATTAGGCCAGAAGGCAGCTTCTGAACTTACCCTGTCTCAATTGGAGAGATACTAAGTTGTGTTGTGGTTTAAACCCAGCCAGCAACCAAGCACCACACAGCCGTTTGCTCACTCCCCCACGATGGAACAGGGCAGAGAATAGGAAAAGAAAAAGTGAGAAAACTCATGGTCTGAGATAAAGATAATTTAATCGGCAAAGCAAAAGCCGCACACACAAGTAGAGCAAAACAAGGAATTAATTCACTGTTCCCCATGGGCAGGCAGGGTTTCAGCCATCTCCAGGGAAGCAGGGCTCCGTCATGCGCAATGGTTACTTGGGAAGACAGATGCCATCACTCCGAATGTCCCTCCACCCCTTCCTTCTTCTTCGTCCCAGCTTTATATACAGAGCATGATGTCTTATGGTATGGAATAGCTCTTCGGCCAGTTTGTCCTGGCTGTGTCCCCTCCCAGCTTCCCATGCACCTGCAACCTCTTGTTAGCACACCATCACAAGAAGCCGGACTGTCCTTGACTACATAGCAACAACTCAAAACATCAGCACGTTATCAACATTTTCTCATCCCAGATCCAAAACATAACCTCATACTAGCTTCTATGAAGAAAATTATCTTGGATGAAACCAGGACAGTTATTTACACTCATTGATGAACAATCAACTGTGAGCACCTGAGTATACTTTTGTTTGTCCTAAAATATATGAAAAGTCCGACACAAATGTGTCAGACACTGTTTCTTGTTGCTTCTCTGATACAATTTTATCCACTTAGATCTTATTATTCTGTGCCCTTGATAGGTTTAATGTATGTGAACATTTTGAGAACAGGTGCAATTTCAAAATATTAGCATAAATGTTGTTAATAAATTTGTTACAATGTATTTTTATGTTATTATATTTTATTATATCTTATACATTTATAAAGGTATTATTTTAGCTATATATTATTAAATTTATTATATTGTGTTAGCAGATTAAATAAATATGAGATACATATTTTGGTAAAATTAATATGTACACAAAACCTGAAAAGATGTTGGTCATATGAGCAACTATACCTTGTATGACAAATATATGCAGTATACAAATAACAGCATTTCTTCAGCTGCCCTATTGAAAGAACCAAAACCTGTAACATACTGTTGTTTACTGAAAGTTGTTTATACAACTTTCGTGATTCATGTAAAGCTAAATTTTATCTTCTCAGCTTGTCTCTATTTTTTCAATAGAAAACTTTCTAACAATTCTCTTCCTTCTCTTCAATTTAAATATGTATTTGTTCTGATACTATATTTCACACATTGTCTTTGACTTAAAGAGTTTCACAGAATAGAATATGTCTTATGCTTGAGGACGTGAGATTATGATACAATTACAATGAGTTTTGGTGAGCTGACTACACTCTCTCTCTGAGGCATACATCCTGAAACCATACATCCTGAATATGGTATGCACTTCTAATTTCTTCCCCCCCTCCCGATTAAGGTAATGATAATGTTACTTCAAATTGAGACAGAAGCGTGCATAACCTAACCTAGATGTCTAGAAATTATTCCTCTGTGTCAGAATTTCTTGACAAAGGCTCAAAAACCAACTGCATAATTTCTTTCTCAGCAAAGTGATTTCTAAGGTGACCATTGCTACTCTTACTTTCTCTCCTGAAAGATAATCAAGTCTTCATCCTCTAGTACACACTTAAACTTCCCATTTGAAACGTCATGAAGTAAATCAAATCTCAAATCAAAGAAAAAAAATCAGGAATTCTGCTGAAAATATGGTCATAAAAATGAAAAAATATTTTATAAGACAATTTCTTCTTTCCAAATTTTCTACACAGAGGATTTTCATAAAGCACAGACTGCTGTCCTCTCCAAGAGGATCTTAAAACCCATTACTGTTGAAGAAGATGCACTGAAAGCCAGTTTCTAGTCATACTATCCACAACAGGTCAGATGATTTTGTGACATCTCTTTTCCTTTCCAGTAAAAAAGATATATGACATGGTACAAAAAACAGGGAGAATGTAGATGCAGTATCAGTACCACTGACTAGGGACTTTTAGCTGATGTAAGATAGGTGTTTTCAAAATGCATTGCTCTTGCAAAGAATCAGAAATATAGTTGCTCTGGGAAGCAAATTTGACAGAACAAAATTCTTCCATCACAATTCTGGCTTTGAAGTCTCATCAGTTTTCACATCACAGACACTTTCCTGAAACTGAGCCTTGAAGAGAGGTGTTCTATATTATTTACTGTGGAGCCTTTATCAGTATGCTAAGAACAGTCAAATTTTGACTTAGTTATGTCTTGGAAATCTATCTAGATTATAATAATATATTTAGCTATTTTCCTAAAAATCATATCTAAAAGTACTACAGTGAATCAGAGTATAGGGACATAGATAAGAACTGAGAAAAGCAAAGCTGACTGTGAGAAAAGAAAATCTAAAAGAGAAAAAAAGAGATAAGTGTTTTCCCATGAAATGTACTGGGTTTTAAAACTTAATTCAAAATCTATATCAAAAATAGAGAAGTTAATTTCCTTGAGGAAAGAAACTCCAGTAAAAAAAAAATGCTTAGGGAAACCAAAAGTTGTTTTGCTTTGTTTTTTCTTTTTAATTTACAAATTACTTTTTATTTACTGCAAGATTTATGCCCATTTTTTCAACAAACATTTTACCTCCTGATTTTCTCTCTGTCTGCTCAGCCTCTCACTTCCTCAGTTTCCCAAATCAGGTTTAGTTCTCTGCCTGTCATCCTGGAATATTCTTGTAAATCTTACTTTCTCTCTACTAAGAGAAAGGAAGATCAACAAGATCCTTCTTCATAAATATCTGGGAGAGCTATCATTTTAATTTACTTGAAAAAATATTAATTTCAGAGTATTTTTCCTCCAGAAGATATACATTTTTACTTTATTTAATGTTATTTCAAAGCTTTTGAAACTCTGTGATCATTTCTCCTTGTATTTTTCAGATTTTACTGGTTGCCTAAGAAACTGTTCTCCTAGCGCTTATTCTCTCAGATCTTATTACAGAGGTCTGAATGGCTGACGTCTTGGATTCCAGAAAGTGTGCTCCCCAGCTAAGGATGTCAACTCCTTGTGATTTTTGGCAATAATGGCAAACTTAAGCAAAGGATGATACTAATTGTATTCCCTCAAGGCTTGGGTCCTCTAGTCCAAGGTAATTTTTTTTTTTTTGAAGGCAAGAACAAAGATATATATTTTGAGTGTAATGTAAAGATATCTAAGGTAGATAGCTCTGAGATGGAGATACAGAAATTCAGTCCAGGATAAAAAGAAACACCAAAGCACCTTTAGGGAGGAAAGACCTTTAAGTTAACCTCAAAATTATATTGATCCCAGTTCCCTCACTGACACACCTGTACACCATTTCTACCTGGTGTCAGGAGTGGAGGATGAATGAATTATGACAACTGCTAATTGGCTTGCTCTCCACATGGAGGAAGATAATTAAAATATGCTAACCAGTGATATATTCTCCTTATAAAAAAGACTAGTTATGGCACTGAACTAATGAAAGGATGATAAAAGCTAATTTTGAATCAAACCATGCATGAAGGAAGGATGTTAGTGTTCTCCATAAAGTGATGGAAAAGAACATTAAAACATCTCCTTGAGCTGAATAAGACATTTTGTATTTCTTTGTCCTCCAATCCTTGATTTAACAGTACTCTTTATTTGCATAAACTAACAAAAATGCAGGAAAATAATACAATAGAAAACAAATTAAGCTTCTACAACAGGATCAAAAGGAAGCAACTTTCCATTTCACAGCATCACATAGATTAAGTATGTCATGATTAGATGAAGCTGTAACACAGGGAGTACATTTAAACTATGTTTTTTTCTTGAAAAGATTTTAATGGGGGTATGAAAATACTATTATCACTGAAGTTATTAACAACATCTGCTGATAATATGCTTTCGTTCTATTCTAGAAGAAAAAACATGAACTAATCTCACAAAAATACAAAGAAGAAATTAATATTTTACATTCTTTCTTGATAAGCATTTATTTACTCGCTCTTATCCATTATATGTTAAATTGGATAAATTAACATTTATGGAAAGATTCACCTAACCTAACTTCATATGTCTTTACATTAAAGCAGAGTTCATTCTGCTGAATGCTTAGAGGTTGGATTCATTGCCCCTTCTACAAGTGAGATACAATATAAATATCTTAGATGGAGTTTCCATTCCCAGTCTATGAAATGTAGATTTGTTTAACCAGTGTGTCATCTGTTTAGGTGCTAACTTCAGGATAAAATGAATCAGTCCCTGGACAGACTGACTGTATTGGCTGTATCTCCACTGACTCTAATAAGGACCTAGACAGACTGCTCAGCAGCAGACATTTTCTTTCCAGATGCCCAGGACTTACTCCGGGTGAATGCACGCCAAAGTATCGTAAAGCTAGGTATTTAATTTAAGATAGTGCAGGCTCCTTATAGACACTAGAGAGAGCTAAGATAATACCACTTTGAGGGTATATGACAGAAGATCCTAGATAATTAACTCTGACTGGTTACTTTATCTTTCAGATAGCTGTACTTAGCATTAATTAAAGCATTTAATTATATTCTTATATGGTTAATGGTTATATGATTATCTGCTTATCTTATACACTTATAGGACTTGTTATTATTCTGAGAAATAAAGTGTACAGTGCCTTTCCAAGAGAAAAATGCTTTTAACAACACAGTTCTTATTGGAGATCTCAATAGTGAAGAATACAAGGGGAAGGAAGGAAGGAAGGAAGGAAGGAAGGAAGGAAGGAAGG
>NW_010559570.1:0-2583 GCF_000687285.1 Phaethon lepturus | reverse complement strand
GGGGGGGGAGAGAGGGAGGGAGGGAGTGAGGAAGGGAAAGGAAGGGAAAGGAAGGGAAAGGAAGAGAAAGAAAGAGAAAGAAAGAGAAAGGAAGAGAGAGAGACAAAGAAAGAAGGAAAGAAGGAAGAAGAAACTACAATTTGTTTGTTGATGTTTCTTTTTTTTTTGTTATCTCACAAGAAAATAGGCTAATTATTAACTGTGATCACTCTTATTGTTTATAGCTGTGGTATCTACTCCAAAGAGCATGTTGTGTTAAGAGGCAGAGCAATTTGGCAGAAACTAAACCCCCTTGCTTTCCGGTCAATCCTCAGATATCAGAGGGACTGGGGGTGGCTGAGCTTAGGTTCTGAATGATGCCCAAAGTTAGCGTTAGTAGTCTGGTTGCGCCCAACACCTCCGTTGGTGTTGACAGGTCCTTGGCCCAGGACATCGCAAGCGCAGCTTATCAATGTACATACTGTGCATCCCTAAACTCCCCTGTTCACAGAGCGTGGACGTGAGGTCTCCACTCTGCTCCACCCTCCATGTAATCTCTCCCAGAGTCAGCACACCAGATGCCCCTGATGTTGCCATAATCCAAGGCTGTCCAGGGAGTCTCCATGGCACAGACCCGTTGTACATGAGTGCTACGTTCCACCTGGTTTCAAGGCTGTTTTTAGAGGGTAAATTTCCAAAGTACCCCTCAGTGATTACTCCACAGAGCCCAGCTAGAAAATTCAGGTTGCTGACACAATGGAATGTGCATCCCTTAATTTGCTTCATGGGAAAAAAAAAGGATATTCACTGCCTGTTTTGCTTTTTCATACTTAAGGATACATTTCTCAACAGACCACACATAAAAACACCCCTAACAAATCACCAGTAAGAATTCTTCCTTTCACTTAAAATCAATTCTGACATGATGCTCAAAGTTGTTGACCCCATCTTCTAGGTAGAAATGCAATGCACCTCTTATGTAGCAAAAGAAAATCAAGGAATGACCTCCAGACTTCCTAACAGGGTTATAGTCTCCTTTAGAATCTTCATAGAAATATAGCTTTAAAACCTAAACTTGCAAAATCCAAAGACAGTTATTTTATTTGAAAAGATATACATTTTCTGTGATTTCTAGGGGGGGAAATGCTAAGAACTGTGTCGTAAAATAGGGACAGCATATAAGTATATTCTAAATATATAAGCATTTACTTATATAAGCATATAAGTAAATTCTAAAGTGATGACAAATGTAGGCAAATGGCTTTTTTTTCAGACACCTGTGTGAGTGTTTTTCTGTCTCAAAGGAATGTGTCTATATCACATGAAGTCAAATACAAAGTAATTTGCAAGATAGAACACAACGATGTGTATGATTATAAAACAAATAGAGAATTGATCAGTATTGGGTTTGCGTGGCAAGGTTTTGGTAGTGGCAGGGGTGGTTTCTGCAAGAAGTTGATAGAAGCTTCCCCTGTATCCGACAGAGCCAGTGCCAAGCCAATCAGCAACAGTTGTAGCACCTCAGGGATAACATATTTAAGAAGGGGGAAAAAAAACTGGCAGGCAGCATTTACAGCCAGAGAGAGGAGTGAGAATATGAAAACAACTCTGAAGACACCAAGGTCAGTGAAGAAGGAGGGGGAGGACGTGCTCCAGGCACTGGAGCTGAGATTCCCCTGCAGCCTGTGTTGAAGACCATGGTGAGGCAGGCTGTCCCCTTGCAGCCCATGGAGCTCCACGATGGAGCAAATATCAACCTACAGCCCATGGAGGACCCCACATTGGAGCAGGTGGATGCCCGAAGGAGACTGTAACCCTGTGGGTGGAGTGCGCCTTTCCTATCACCTATCCTTATGGGTAAGGATGAGCGGGTAATCAAAGAAGGCAGATATCCTGCTGGGTGTCTGCTACAGACCACCTAACCAGGATGAAGAGGCAGATGAAACATTCTATAAGCAACTGGCAGAAGTTTCACTATTGCTAGCCCTTCTTGTGGGGGAATTCAACTTACCAAACATCTGCTGGAAATATAAAACAGCAAAGCTGAAAAACTCTAGGAGGTTCCTGGAGTCTGTGGAGGATAACTTCCTAACACAGCTGGTAAGTAAGCCTACCAGGGGCAGTGCCTCACTTGACCTGTTGTTTACTAACAGAGAAGGACTGGTGGGAGATGTGGCCGGAGGCTGTCTTGGGCTTAGCAACCATGACATCATAGAATTCTCGATTCTGAGTAAAGTAAGGAGTGGGGACAGCAAAACTGCTATCATGCACTTCCGGAGGGCAGACTTCAGCCTGTTCAGGTCACTGGTTGAGAGAGTCCCCTGGGAGACAGTCCTGAAGGGCAAAAGGGTCCAGGAAGACTGGACAGTCTTCAAGAAGGAAGTCTTAAAGGTGCTGGAGGAGGCGGTCCCCATATGCCATAAGACGAGCTGGTGGGGAAGGTGACTGGCCTGGCTGAACAGGGAGATTTCGCTGCTACTCAGGAAAAAAAGGAGATTTTATCATCTTTGGAAGAAGGGGCAGGCAACTCAAGAAGAGTACAAGGATGTTGTTAGGTCACACAGAGACAAAATTTTCCCAGGGCTCGGTTCTGGGGCCGGTCTT
>NW_010559569.1:0-6404 GCF_000687285.1 Phaethon lepturus | reverse complement strand
GGAAAAATTTCTTCACTGAGAGGGTGGAGAAGCATTGGAACAGGCTGCCAGGGAAGTGGAGGAGTCACCATGTCTGGAGGTTTCAAAAACCATGTAGACATGGCACTTCGGGACATTGTTTAGTGGGCATTGTGGTGTTGGGTTGATGGTTGGACTTGATGATCTTAGAGGTCTTTTCCAACCTTCATGATTCTATGATTCTATGATTCTATTATAAAGGGTGGTGGGGAAATCTATCATACCTAATCTTAAGATTTGCAGAGTTAGTTCCTTTGGTTTTTTACTTCAGCTAGTAAGCAATCTTTCAATTTCTGAGTCTCAAGCAGATGATTAATGTTAGTAACTGCTTAAGCACTTTCATAGTTTGGAAAATAATGTAAATTTTATTGACAGAAGCATCCTTTTCAAATTTTGACACTAATTGCCCTCTTACCGTTGTTACACACTCAGATGTAGGCTTGAACATGAGAGGATACAGAGCTGTTTCACCTAGACCCACATTTATTAAAGAAGGGCCATAAAAACCCTGTCCTTCCAAAATTGCTTCAAGTTTCCAGTCCTGGCTAGACATGTTACTCTGAAATCAAAGTAAAGATGGAAATTAGATTATGCATTTAAAGCTCTTAACATACATTTCAGCTTTTATTTGCAGTTGTCATCAAATCAGAGCACAGTACTCATTTTCCCAAAGTACTGGCTCAGAGCAACTTTGGGGAGAATAAAACAGTGTGTTTTAAAAATGAATTAAGCTAATAATAAATCCCTTATTCCTTGCAGCCAGAGGTACTGGTACCAATAGGAATATTCATTAGAAGAACATATACATGATATAGCTAACAGTCAAGATGGAATTTATAAGTATCGTTATAAATATTTAGAAGTATCTTTACGGTGCTGTTTAATGCTTACCAAAATTCTCTCCCTTTTCCATCTGTACAAAATCTTAGCGTACGTCTTTGAAGTGCTGATGTGGTGTACTAGCATATATTGCCTCATTTGGCCACTGACTATATTACAAGATCAGTCTGGCTTATGAATTAAGGACTGCATCTCCAAAGGAGTATTTACAGCCTTGTGTTCTCAGAAACTGGTCTTTCAAGAGACTAATCTATTTTAAAAAATGCCTGTCCTGAGTAGTGTGAAAGCCTATTTAAGAAACATGTTTGTCTTGCATCCAGATGTAGCACAAGACTGCTTGATTATGGTAGAAACTGAGATATTTTGTAACACATTCTTGGGGGTTACATAAAAATAGTGATACTAAAATAATGTTATTCAGCCTCCTACTATGTGAAGGAACCTGATGACCAAACATCCAGTCTGCAAAAACGTTAACATCCGTCTGCAAAAGAAAGTAAACTGGCATTCAAGAGCTAATACATGCATTGTCAAAAGAGAGATGATTGATCTGATCTATGAAGAGAGGAAGTAATCCTTTGACCCATAATGGTCTTCATCCATGCAGTATTATATATAAACATCAGAGATAAACAATGGATTTGGGGGAATAGAGATGATACTTCAATCCTCATTTCCTTAAGCTCAGCTATCTCACCAGAAACTAAGAGCCGCCACCTGTGGTCATCAGAGCTAATCCCACGGCACAGCATGAGACCTGCAGGATCATTTATCTAAGGTTTGATTAATATGTATGATTAATACTTAATTCTTCATTGTTAAGAGGTAAATTTCCTAGTGGTTGAGCACAAATGACTGTTTGGAATGTTGAGATTTGTATAGTGCCTCAGTTTTTCAAAATACTTCCATCACTGTGCTCTCCAATTCTGCAATAACAACAATTGCATCATCTTTGGCAGAAAACATGAAAGAAAAAAAGTAATTAACTGGTATCCTTATGCTAAGGATAAAATGAAATTTCAGGCATAACTTTTAGAGCAGACTTTCTCACCATGTGTATGAATTCCATAGAAAGAGACAGAGATAGATACACATTCCCTCTTCCCACAAACACACACATACACACAGAGTATATGATCCAGTTCGGGTATTTTTTGTTTCCTTGCTAAGAAAACAAGCAGGACATAAAAGTATAAAAGCATGACTCCTGCATGAAATTTTATACTTAGGTATACTCAGAAGTGGAAAAAAAAAATCAAAATAATTAAACCAATCTGTTTAAAAACTCTCTATTTAAAGGAGGTGGAAAAATCCCTTACCTTTCTGTGTTATATAACAGCCGTTTTTCAGCTAATGTAAAATTCAATAAATCAATGCTTAATACATAATATATGAATGTCTTAAAAATTATGTGTAAGAAAAGATAGCACTGTAATACGATTTCCTTTCATTTTCTGTACTTTTTTTTCTTTCTTAATGAACTAGTTCCTTGCCTACTGTCAGTATTTCACAGAGCATCCGCAGTATGGTCTTTCCCCAGACATTAATTCCTTGTTTGAAGCTGCCCCCACTCTTTTGCCTACAACATCACAGAATAATTTTTCTATAAATTAACTCACTAGTATTCTTCAGTGGCTCTAATATCAAAAGGTTACATCAAGTACATATACCAAACCATAGTTCAAATCTCAGGAAATATTTTACCATTTTTATCTCTTAAAGAATTTTACCATTTTTACCTCTTAAAGAATCTTTACCCTTTCTCTCGCAGTTTAAGCTCCTTCCCTATTATTTTTTCATATTTTTTTCTTTTAAATCAGAAAAGCTCTCTAATTTTTGAGCAATAATTTTCTGAGGGAGATAATATTTCTCCATCTTCACTCCCTGGTCTCAATTCTCATGTGTCAAGGGTTTCACATACAAAATAGAGATGATAAAACTATATATGATACACTGCCTATGCTTGCCATATTTTTTGAATCGTATATAATCTTATTCTTCTATTTAACTCCTCAACATCTTTTTTTTTCAGAAACAATACATTTATTCTCTAGATTAAACACCTCTTTCACTTTCAGTGTGATAACATTATTAAATAACAGATTAACAATTGTCAGGACAGGACTGAAACATTAGAAATAAGCCTATCAAACTAATACTTTACTGTAAGAACTGACAGAAACTATTTTGCCCAACAAGCTTTATCTTAGTCCAATATGGACTTTGAGTAATAATACTCAAGTCAGTATCTACATGCATTGTGCATTTTACAACTGTAAATTTTAACAATATTGATCCAGAGTCCAATTTTTAAAAAGCCCGAATCTTTGTTTATTTTATAGTAGTAAAATGAACTTACTATTGGAATATCCTGAATCACTGCCTGGTAAGCTGGAGTTAGAAATTCAAGCTCTGCTTCAGCATGGTCTGTATTCACTACACATTCAACCTCATAGACACGAATATCACAGGAGGACTTCAGAAGAATCTGACAGTGGTAGCAACCAGCATACTGAGAAATGAATTTTAAAGGAAGCTCAACTGCATCACTTCTATCTAAAAACAAAACAAAAAAAATTGCAGTGTTGTAAAGCTTCTCAGAAACATTGAACTCACAAGCAGAATCTGGAGAGATGTCCAATAAACTGTAGGAGAAACTCTCCAGCAGTACATGCAACAATTTAAAACAAAAAATATAATCTTAGGACTGTTTATCATATAAGCATAGACAAATTTTTATTTATCCAAAAAAGGTATATTTAAGCATCTAAACAAAATTTTCCTTTTTTTTAGTAGTGCACAGAGAGAAGTATTTTAAAAGATCTACCAAATCTAGCAGAAAAGTTTAATGTACATGAATTTCTGTGAATACCAAAAAAGTATATTTGTTACTATATTTTTGTCAACACTTACCATGAGAGATAGCAGAGACAATACAGTATATTTGGCTAATAGTAGCCCAAACAATGACTGGAATCCTCTTAAGCGAGCTACTCATCAGACTTTGCCTATGCACAATTTTGGATTGAAAGTCTGAGTTTCCGAAAATGCCAGGGGTGTCCAAGTTTTCATGAAATCATGAAAAGTCCCATTTGCTCAATCCACAGCATGTAGGAAAAACTCCCCACAGTAATCTCTAGAGTAAGGAAGAAGCAATACAAATGTTGCAAATACAAAGAAGCAATACAATGTCCATCTTTGGACATTGCCAGGTCTGCTGCAGACTTCTTCCTCTGCTCTTAGAGAAAGGATCAGACTCTTTCACAATATTTTAATCCCTTCAAGAGCCATTGTAGAACACCTTCCTAAGGAGAAGGGAAGGCACATGAGGAACAGCAGTGACTGGCCATAAAGAGAATTCCCAGTCCAACAATCCCAAGAGTCTCAAAGAAATATGAAAAACTAAATGAGGGTGCAGCTGTAAAAACTTCACTGTGGTTTTATATGTAACAACGATTGTTTCTTTTCACTGTTTTCCAAGGTTAGAAGCCAATGCCAAAAGCTGGAAAGATAACGTGGAAGGTCAGAGACAATGCAATGGCACAAGAGAACCTTACAGATAAAACCTGAAACAAATTGCTTCTCCCTGAGGGGGAACACCTGACGAATTCTTGTAGAATCTCCCTTCTTTGGCCTTAATTTGGCTTATTTTCTGATTATGACAACTGTACTCAAACTATTCTAATATAATAGTCTTTGCTCACAAGCTAGCAGGACTTTCCTAGCTTAGGGAGGTCCACAGATTACTACCTACTACCTACATGATTTTCCATGTGGGTGGAGAAGCAGCAGCAATTTGTAGCCCATGAACAATTAAGAGAGAGTTCAGGGCCTTGGAACGGTTAGTGAGAGAATCTGGGGCACAGGTTCTTTTTTCTTCCCTCCTTCCAGTTGAAAGCAGTGACATTGGAAGGTACAGGAAGATCCAGTCCATCAACACGTGGCTCTGTGGCTGGTGTTACAGCCACAATTTTGGGGTTTTTGATAATGGGATGGCATACATGGCACCAGCAATGCTGGCATCAAACAGGAGACACCTCTCTCAAAGGGGCAAGAGGGTCTTTGCCCAAGAGATAGTGGGCTGATTAACAGAGCTTTAAACTAGATGCAAAGGGGAGGGTGATAATAATATGAAGATTGTGACAGTTGATCGACTCCCTTCCTGAAATGTCTGTACACAAACACATGCAGCATGGGGAATAAACAGGAAGAACTAGAGATCTGGGTGTGGTCACAGGGCCATGATACATTGCAATCATTATCTCACATGACTGGAACGTTGTCATGGATAGCTATATTCTGTTTAGGAAAGATAGGCCAGGAAGGCGAGGTGGTGGTGGTGCTCTTTATGTACGTAAACAACTGGAATGTATTGAGCTCTGCCTAGCGGGGGATGAAGTACCTGTTGAAAGTTTATGGGTAAGAATCAAAGGGCAGGCTAATATGGCCGATATTGTTGTGGGTGTTCACTATAGACCACCGCACCGGGAAGAACAAGTAAATGAAGCCTTCTACAAACAACTAGAAGTAGCCTCAAAATCACATGCCCTGGTGCTTATGGGTGACTTCAATCACCCAGATATTTGTTGGAAAGGTCACACAGCTAGGCACACACAATCCAGAAGGCTCCTGCAGTGATGACAACTTTCTGACGCAGGTGGTGGAGCAGACAACGAGGAGAGGTGTGCTGCTGGACCTTCTATTAACAAACAAGGAAGGACTGGTTGGGGACATAAAGGTTGGGGGTAGCCTTGGCTGTAGTGATCACGAAATGGTGGCGTTCAGTATTGAATGAGGAAGAAGCAGGGTGATAAGTAAGTTTGCGACCCTGGACTTCAGGAGGGCTAACTTTGTCCTCTTCAAAGACCTACTTGGAGGTATCCCGTGGGCTAAAACTCTAGAAGGTAGGGGAGCCCAAGAGAGTTGGTTAAAATTCAAGCAGCACTTCCTCAAAGCTCAAGATTGGTACATTCCTTTAAGTAAGAAATCAAGTAGAGGAGGCAGGAGATCCCCATGGATGAGCAAGGAACTGTTGGAAAACTTGTACGGAAGAAAGGAGTCTACAGTAGGTGGAAAAAGGGACTGGTCACTTTGGAGGACTATATTACATATCCCTTTGTGGTGCAGTTTTATTCTTGGTATAATGAAGCAGTCGATAGGCACTTCCTGAGATAAAATAAACAAATTTTTAGCTTTGCTGTTATTCCATAAGGAAAGAAGACTAGAGAAAATGTGGGACCTTTGGTGAATGAAGTAGGAGCCCTGGTGACAGAGGAGGCAGAGAAGGCAGAGTTACTGAATGCCTTTTTCACTTCAGTCTTTACTGCTCAGACGACTACTCAGGAATCCCAGACCCTGGAGATAAGAGAAAAAGCCTGGAGGGAGGAAGACTCTCCACTGGTCGATGAGGTTTGGGTTAGAGATCATTTGGCTGAACTGAACACTCACAAATCCATGGGCCCTGATGGGATGCATCAGCGAGTGCTGAGGAGCTGGCTGTTGATGTTGCAACACTTCTCCATCATTTTTGAAAAATCATGGAGAAT